>NC_135336.1:45482529-45785559 GCF_023851605.1 Tamandua tetradactyla
TCTAGAAGTAATATTACCATATTGAAGGTGAACAAGAGTGAAAGGGGTTGTATAGACCTACGTGTCCCACTGATTAACACTAGAAATATGAATTAGTTCTTGTAAGAATTACCTCAAAGATATGATTCTTGTAAAAAAAGTGTTTAAGACCAGGGTATGGGGGAAACTGCTGTTGCATGCTATGAGTTATGTTCAAAAGGAAACCATCAGCACTACCACAGCAACAACAGAGGTAAATAATGGAGTGAGGGACAGTAGTTAAGAGGAGGTTTAGATTTCCTATTTGGTGACAATGTGTTTACTGGTTTTCTTTCTCTTGGGAGCAATGAAATTATCTAAAATTGAGAATGTTGACGGACTGTGGACTTTGGGCCTTCTGCATGATGCCCGATGAATGCAGGTGGCTGAAGGATGCAGTGATAGAGAACTAGATTGGCAAGCGATGGTGTATACTTATGAACAAAGATTGTCCTGCTACAGAAAGGAACAAAGTTGTGAGGCATGCAACGATGTGAATGAACATATGGGCATTTGGTGAGGCAAAATAAGGCAGAAACAAAAGAACAAGAATGGTATGACCTTTAGAAAATGCTTGTAAGAAAACAGGGGCCTAGACTGTAAGCTTTTAGAGCAGACACGTTAAGTTCAGGGTGATGATTAATATTTCTGGATTTTGAGACACTGTTTTATATATATAACCTGATACTTAGAGATAAGAACTAAGCTGAACAGGTTAGGTTAAAGTAATTCAGAGTATAGGGGTTAGGATGACAGTGTCTATATTTTAGAACCATACATACTCTTTGGGATCAATGAAAGAAAGGTTTATTTGATCTGGAACTGAAATTTTCTGTAGTGCATGATCTAATTCAACCTAATTGTTGATATAGCTCATTTGAACAGTTGAAACACAGGGAGCCCAGAATAAGAAAGAGGTCCTTTCATCCTGTACAGATTATTTTAATGCCTGGAAACATCCTAGAGTATATTAAGCAGATAATCTAAAAGTATTGGTAAAGTCCCCCTAGGGAGGAGAGGAAGAATATGGAACTATTAAACCTTACCATCAGGGAATCCCCTGATACTGTATCAAACTTTAGGGACACCCAAATCAATAGACCATGCCCTCGATCCTGAGGTTTACTCCTATGAAGCTTATGTAGGTAGTGGAGAAACTTAGACTACTGTTAGATCTACCTAAGAATTACTTCTGGAGGACCTCTTTTCTTGCTCAGATGTGGCCTCATTCGCTCTAAGACCAAGTGAAATAATTGCCTGTCCCCCCTACATGGGACATGACATCTAGGGGTGAAAGTCTCCCTGGCAACATAGGAGATGACTCCTAGGGATGAATCCAGACCTGGTACCATGGGATCAACAATTCCATCCTTACCAAAAGGGGGGAATGAAATGTAATTAATAAAGTATCAGTGGCAGAGAGAGTTCAATAAAGTCGAGAGGCTACTCTGGAGGTTGCTCTTACACAAGCTTCACTTAGACCTTGCTACCTATCATAACCTGCCAACATGCAACCAGGACCATTTCAGCCAATCCTAAAGAATACCTAGGGCAATATATAAGATTCCACAAAGGTTCCATGCACTAGAGTAACTTTCCAGAAACCTACAACATCCAGATGGGTCACTGGTCCAGACAAGTCCTGAAGCTTAATCCAGCCTCTCCCAAACATCAGATAATTCCATCTCCCTATCCCATATTAGTGACATACCCGTCCAATATGAAAAATTTAGAATTGCCATAGCCCAAACAACTCTAAAGAGAGGTATGGAAAGATCAAAGGTGATGGTGGAATTATACATAGAAGATAGGATTTAACAAATGAATATGAATGCTGAATCATTAAATTGATATCTTTTGTGTATATGTTATTGTTCACAAAAAAAGAAGGGAAAAAAAGTCAATTGTGATGATAAAAAAGTATTTAAGCCCTCTAGCCTCCTATATTCTGGAGCGACTAGAAGGAAAAATATGAGAGGATCATATGGTAGCCCATGACAAACTCTGGGATCTGTCCTGTAACCACTTGTTGAAAAGTGCTTGGAAAACTATTGCTCTTTTATTTCTTTGCTTTGTATATATGTTATGCTATACAATAAAAAAAAAGTTTAAAAAAATGTATGGATTGCACAAGGGCAGTGCTTATCTGGAACTTTATAAATCAAATGCTTACATCAAAAAGGAAAAAATATCTCAAATCAGAAACTTAAATTCATAATTGTAAGTTTTCAATAAAGAAGAGCAAACTATACCCAAAACAAGCAGAACAAAGGAAATAAAGTTCAGAGCAGATATAAATGATATAGAAAATTTTTAAAATAGAGAAAAACAACAAAACCAAAACTTGATTCTTTGAAAAGATCAACAAAATCAACACATTATTAGCTACACTGTCAAAGAAAAAAAAGAGAGAGGGAGACAGGATGCAAATGACTAAAATCAGAAGTAGAAGGAGAACATTACTACCAACACAAGAAATAAAAGGATTATAAGAGCATACTATGAACAACTTATATCAATAAATTAGGTAACCTAGACTAAAGGGCCAATTACTAAAACATGCAAATTACCTATACCAACTCAAGGAGAAATAGAAGATCTAAATGGACCAAAAATGAGATTAATCAGTAATCAAAAACCTCACAACAAAGAAAATCCCAGAAGCAGATGATTTTACAGGGGAATTCTACTAAACATTCCAAGAAACTTAACTTCACCTCTCCTCAAACTCTTCCAAAAATTGAAGAGGGACCATTCTTTAATTCATTCCATGAGGCAAACATCACTCTCATACCAAAGCTAGATAAAGATATCACAAGAAAAGAAAACTATAGATCAATATCCCTTACGAATATAGATGCAAATATCCTCAACAAAATACTGGCAAACTGAGTCTAACAGTATATTAAAAGAATTATATACCATGATTTATCCCTGGTGTGCAAGGTTGGTCCACCATTAGAAGATCAATTAATTAACAGAATGAAGGAAAAAAACATATGATCATCTCAACACAGAAAAGTCATTTGAGAAAATAAAGCACCCTGTTTTGATAAAAACACTTAGAACACTAGGAATAGAAGGAAAATTCCTCAACATGATAAAGGGTATATATGAAAAGCCCACAGCTAACAATTCTACTTAATGGTGAAAGATTGAAAGCTTTACCTGCTAAGATCAGGAGCAAGACAAGGATGCTTACCATCACCACTGCAATTAGCATTATACCGGAAGTTCTTGCCAGAGCAACTAGGTTAAAGAAAAATAAAAGGCATCCAAATTGGAAAGGAAGACAATATGATCCCTATTTGCAGAAGATATGAGCTTATTTAAGTAAATCCTGGAAAATCCACAACACAGCTCCTAGAGCTGATAAATGAATTCAGCAAAGATCAACACCTAAAAATCAGTAGTGTTTCTATACACAAGCAATGAACAATCAAAAATAGAAAAAAAAACTTTCATTCACTATTTGAAGAATCAAATGTCTAGGAATAAATCTAACCAAGAATATAAAGTATTCGAACACAGAAAACTACAAAACATGGCTTTAAAAAAACCAAAGAAAACCTAAATAAATGTAAGAATATTTTGTATTCATGGATTAGAAGACTAAATATCACTAAGATAGCATTACTACCCAAAGCAATTTACAGATTCAATGCAATCCCAATTCAAAATTCCAACAACCTTTTCACAGGGATGGAAAAGCCAATCATTAAATAATATAGAAGGGTAAGTGTGTCAAATAGCTAAAGCCATCTTGAAAAATAAGAATGAAGTTGGAGGATACACACTTCCCAATCTTAAAACTTATTACAAAGTACAGTAAACAAAAAGCATGGTACTGGCAAAAGGACAAACATATAGACCAATGAAATAGAATTGAGAGCTCAGAAGTCAGCCTTCACATGTATGGTCAACTGATTTTCAACAAGATGCACAGACAACTCAATCGGGTGCAAAGATAACTCAACTGGGAAAGAAAAGTCTCTTCAACTAGTGGTATTGGGAAACTGGATCTTCATTTGCAAAAAAAAAAAAAAATGAGGCCCCCTGCCTCACACCATATACAAAAAATCAACTCAAAATGGAACAAAGACCTAAATATAAGAGCTAAAACTATCAAACTCCTAGAAGTGTAGGGAGGCATCTTCAGAACTTTGTGTTAGGCAATGGTTTCTTAGACTTTACACCCAAAGCACGAGAAACAAAAGAAAAAATAAATAATTGAGACCTAATCAAGATAAAAAAAAATTTGTTTCTCAAAGGACTTTATCATGAAAGTAAAAAGACTACTTATGCAATAGGAGAAAATATTTGGAAACCACATATTCAATAAAGGATTAATATCCACTATATATTAAGAAATCCTTCAACTTAGCAACAAAAAGACAAACAATTCAATGAACAGATATCTCCTAAGAAGATATACAAATGGCCAGAAAAAATGTGAAAAGAGCTTAACATCATTAGCCATCAAGGAAATGCAAATCAAAACCACATTCACACCTATTAGAATGGCTGCTATTAAAAAAGGATAAAAGAAAGAAAATAAGTGTTGGAGAGGATGTAAAGAAATAGGAACACTCATTCCTTGCTGATGGCAATGTAAAATAGTGCACCACTGAGGAGGACAGTTTGGCAGTTCCTCAGAAAGTAAAGTATAGAACTACCATATGTCTTGGCAATCCCACTACTGAGTGGTGGGATTGCTGGGACAAAGAACTGAGAACAGGGGCTTGAACAGATATTTGCACACCAATGTTTATAGCAGCAATATACACGACTGCCACAAGATGGAAGCAGCCCAAATATCCATCAACTAATGAATGGATAAATAAAATGTACGTACAATGAAATATTATAATCAGAATAGTCCTGATACATGCAACAACATGGATGCACCTTGAAGACATCATGTTGAGTGACGTAAAGCAGGCATAAAAGGACAAATAATGTATGATCTCACTGATATGAAACGATTAGAATAAGAAAAAATTCATAGAGTTAGGAACACAGTGGTTATCAGGGTTAGGGTGGAGGAAGGGAATGGAGGAGTTAATGCTTATTTGGTAGTTTTTGTTTGGGGTGATGGAAAATGTGGGTAATAAATGGTGATGATGGTAGCATAACATTGTGAATGTATTACAAAAATCAATTGCATACACAGAAGTGTCTAAAATGGGAAATTTTAGGTTGTACATATGTTACTAGGATTTTCTATAACTCCTAGAACTATACAAAACAAACACTGTACCCTCATGTATACTATGGATAATGGTTAATAATATCAATTGTCCAAATGCATCTTACTAACACAAAATGTTGATAATAGGGAAACTGTGGATGTGAGAGGGGATAATATGAGATCTCTGTACTTTCTGCATGATTTTTCCATTAACCTATACACGTCCTAATATTAAAAAGTAAACAAACAAAAAAATGGCCTGCATCATATAGTATACACATGCTCTGACAGTAAGGAAAGTTGAAAACATTTAAAATGGGGGCAAATTATAAGAATGTCATTACCTAGTGGGAACAATGGTGCTAATCCTGCAGCTTATGTAATATCTAGACAAGCCCACAGTTAGTTACTTTACAGCTGATATTTTTTTAAAATGGGTCTGTCCCATTAAAAATCAGTGGGTTTTTTTTTTTTTTTACTTTTACACACACACACACACAGTTATTCCACAGATGACTTACCATTTCAATTATAAGATCCTTTTTTTTACAAATACATACCTATGTTTAGTTTTTTCGGTAAACACAGTGAGTTCCCCCATGACACATAATAACCCCAAATTCTGCTTTTTGTGTGTTATAAAGTTAGACTACATATGACTGTTTCAAGTGAATGGTTTCAAATTGTATTTTCAACTGGGAGCAAGGATCAGTGGTTAAAAACAGGAAGTTTGATGAGTAAATTTGAAACCAGTGAAAATACAGAAGATAATGAGGGAAATTCAGAAAAACCTGAAATTGTCCACAGATGTGACAGTTATGGAGTGGTTCCTAAGTTTTCCCATATGAACTTTGTAGTGGAAAGGATGACTGCAATATCCTGTCAAGGAAGCAGTAAATCAACAGAAGGCAATCATCAGCTGTTCTTTCATGCTAATTTAAAATATTTTCCTTAGTATTTTGGAGATTGAATGAAGTTTTGTGACTCTTCTTCAGGAAATCCTAGAACAATAATTGTCTGGGACCATAATGTTGACAAAATTATCTTAAAAGCAATCATGCAAATTTAAAAGGCCACCAAATTCAATGAAAAGCATGGTCAAAAAGGCTAAATAGAAATTGTTTGAAGTTTCCCTCAGAGGCAGTTTCAGAACCCCCTTAGAAAATGAAGTGCATGTACTAGAAGAAACTTTCTGAGGCAAAACAGAGATAGGCGAGCTGAGAAAAGCATGATTTCATGTAATTCATCTTTATGGCTCAAAAAGCATAAACAAGTGTTTGGGAGAATGGATTTAACCAGGTATTTTTTACCTGATATTTGAATGACATCAATATTAATAATTTGGTTATTTCCCTGGTCCTTGCTTGCTATATTTATGATGGTGCATTTAATGGTAAAATGGGTAAATAAACTTTCCTAGAGTTATTAGCATATGTTCAGATCTAAGACACAAAACTGAAGGAAAGGTGGCAGTCTTAGCTGAGCCATCACAAACCCTGAATGCCCAAACAACTTTTGCAAAATTCATCAAAAGCATGTGATCTCAAATTGCCTCCTGATTTTTCCAAATGTGTTCAATGGAGCAGTCAACATTCTACTTTATGTTTTAAAATGTGTTTTAAATACTCTTCTTTTATGGAAAATTCATGATGAAATGGAACTTTTTCCAACCACATAGATGCATGTTTGCTTAATCAAAAGAAAGGGTTGGCTGGTCAGGGTTAAATGCTACAATTTAGCTTAAAGATTTGTTTTAAATCATACTGAATTTGGCTGCTCAGAGTTCTCACTTATGATTTAAATTTGTGAAATCAAGGGCTCCTAGAAGAGTATGATGTGCCTACTGTATTTTAGCCAAGCAAAGCCCACTTGTCCTGATAATACTGAGTGATCGGGGAAACCTAGGCATTTTCTGAAGTGCTTATCTTATTTGCCCTTGGATCACACCTTGGAATAATCTGACTGAAAAGTTCTGTCACAAACTGGTAACCATTCAGTTAACCTTAATTGAGCACCATTAAGAAAGTAGTCCCAGAACCTTCAACTCCTCCATGTACTTAGGCTGCTTTCTCTCTTATCGTGTCAGAGTCTGACCTCACACAATGACAGCAGGCTTACCAAGATCCTGTCAGCCTGCTTAATACATGCTGGGGTTTGGGGTGCTCCTGTGATGACTTAGAGCTAGTCTTTTCAACACATTGTCATTTCCTCTCATTACCACCTCATTCTTTCTGGGGCATTTCCTCCATTTTCAAATTCAGGGCAGTTTGCCAGTATGTCTTCTGTCTTGGGATATTAATCACTCTTCTATACCAAGAATTAGAATAGGATGAGAAAGGGAGACTGCGTTTAATAACCCCTCACTCCGTCAGCATAATCCAGCTATTCCTACTATACTTGGGGCATATACTTCTTTGCATTTCCTCCTTTTCCAGCCCAATCCTTAAAATTACCTCATACCCTAAATGAACCACTCTTCTTTTTTCTTTCCCATATTATCAATATTATTTAGATTATTATTACTATTTTTCTTCTCAAAAGATAGTGTTTCTGTTGTCTATAAGACTTTCACATTCAAAGATGGGCCTGTATATCAAACGTTTATTAATTTAGTTGAGCCAAAAAGTATTGAGAGCTTGCTAAACTAGCTGCTTCAAAAAACATATATGAATTAAACCCAGTCTCAGAAAGCTTATGGATTCATGGAGGTGGGGAATAAGTACTAAATAACCACTAAAATGAGGAATAAAGTGAGAATGAAGATGCAAAGTCTATGTAGGATCAAAGGAGAGAGAAGTTCCAAGTGTTTGGGCAATCAGGGAACGCATCACTGTCGAAATTGACCTGGCCTCTGGAGACTGATTCAGCTATCATCTCAGACCCAGAAGGAAAGAAAACAGAACAGAAAAGAAAGGATATGTGAAGGAACAGGGAGTGGTCCCACGTGGTCAAAATGCAGGGAAATGTGTCAGATACAGCTCTAAAATTAATTAAGACCGTCTGTTTTCTCTCTTAATTTTCTAGGAAATGATGACGCAGCGGTTTCTGAGCAGGGGAGTGACCAAGTCAGAGCATGCCTGGGAAAGGTGACCCTGCCAGCAGTGTGCTGCTAAGCATGAGTGCCCAGAGCAGAAGCCAAGGCTGTGTAGAAGTCACATCAATTGTCCAGACAAGAGGCAATCCAGGCCTAAGCTGAAGAGGCAACAACATAACAAAGGAAGGAAGAAACACATGTGATAAATATCTCCATGCCAGGAACTACATGAAGTGCCTTAATAGGTATTATTCCATTTAAATGGAAAACAAAGGTGGGTATGAGAGACATAACCAGGGTCAGGGAAAGGAAGGGAACTAAGATTTACTGAGAACTGAGTATAATGTGTCCAGAACTCATGCAATCTCTCATCTGGCCAGGGAGCAGATGTTAATTTCCCCATTGTTTAGATGAGGATACCAAGACCCCAGAAGATTAAGTAATTTGCTCAAGGCCAGAATGTTTATAAGTAGCAAAACCATGGTCTGATTTATTTTACTCCAGAAGAGATACTCTTCCCACCTTGTGGACCAGAAAGAGTACAAAATCTTCCTTACACAATAATTTATTAAGCATGGAGTATAAAATGTGAGGAAAAAGAAAAAATTACTCATGAGGTTTGAGAGATGACTCATTAATAGCAGGGTCATTAATAAAAACATAATAGAGGCAATCAGATGGCGTTCAAATGTAAATGAATGAGTTTAGTCTTGGATATGCTAAGTTTAAAATGTAAACTCTTGTTTATCTAAGTAAACCAGCCCTGATGGCAGTTGGAAATTGTTAGGTTTGGGAATAATCAGGAGAGGGATTGTGAGATGAAAAGATAAGAAATCGAAGGAACCTGTGTAAATCAATGTGAGTGGATGAGCAGAAGAGGATGTGAAGAAGAGGACACATTATGGTGCAGAAGGAGGACAAACAAGCAACGAATGAACGAGGTGGAAAGAAGTACTCAGAAAGATCAAAGATAAAATAATCAGGAGCTTACATTACCACAGAAGCCATAGGAGAAAGTTCCAAGAAGTGAAACTGCTACAAAGGAGAATGAGACTGAGAAAAGGCCGTTAGATTTGTTGGATCTGAAATTCAGTGGAAACCATATTACAAGAGGTTAAGAAGTGAGTGTGTCAGCAGGAAGTGAAAGCAGAATTTGTAGTCTTTTAGAAGAATGGAAGAGAGATAAGGCAGTAGCCTGCTAGAGTAGCAGGGTCAGAGGAGGGTTATTTTAGGCTAGAAAGGGTCCTGACCATATTTGTGGGCAGAGAAGAAGATATTGAAGATGGAAGAGAGATAGGGCCTAAATGACAGAACGAAACTGAGAGGAAGTAAGCAGTAATGGAATCAATAGCAGCTCTGACAAGAAAGGGAACAGCTTATCCTCTTCTGATGTAGAAAGAAGGGCAAAAGGGTAAACCTTCAGGAGGGATTGAGAGAAATCACATAGAATAGTCTCACTCTCGATAAAACGTGACAAATAGCTACAGACAAAAGGGGGAAAAAAAGTCCCCTTAAAAATGGTTGTAGTTCACATTCTGAAAGTAAGAAATATATTTACACAGGTCAGAAAATAGAAATTCAGTTTTGATAGTTAAAAAGTTTCAACAATTTCTTCAGCTACTCTCTTTCCTGTTTATTTCATTTTTTCTCTAGAATCTAGAAATGCTTTTCTTCCTCTGAAAGGGCACATAACTCCCTTGTGGTTATAATTTGGACAATGAATATAGCCTTTTTTATTTTATTCATGTATCATACAATCATCCAATTTTTACAATCAGTGGTTCACAGTATCATCATATAGACGGGCATTTGTCATCACAATCAATTTGGGAATATTTTCATTACTCCAAAAAAAGAAAAAAAGAATAAAAGTAAAAAAAGAACAGCCAAACCATCCCATTCCCCATCCCTAGCATTTATTTATTTATTTATTTATTTATTTATTTATTTATTTATTTATTTGTCTTTTTTATTCTTATTCATCTTTCCATACAATGGAATAGAGAGTTAAGATTTCACAATCACATGGTCACATCGTAAAAGCTCTATAGTGACTGAATCATCTTCAAGAATCAAGGCTACTGAATTACAGTTAAGCAGTTTCAGGTATTTCGCACTACCAGCTCCAATATACCAAAAACAGAAAAGAAATATCTATAAAATACATAAGAATAACCTCCAGGATAACCTCTCAACTCTACTGGAAACCTCTCAGCCACTGAAACTTTATTTTGTTTCATTTCTCTTCCTCCTTTTGTCCAAGAAGGCTTTCTCAGTTCCACAGTGCCAGGGCCAGGCTCATCCCCTGGAGTCTGGTCCCATATTGCCAGGGAGATTTACACCCCTAGGAGTCATGTTCCACATAGTGGGGAGTGAATATAGCCATTTGATTGTCAAAAATGAAGCAACTCCCTATACTCACATCTGTGTTCTTTTGAGGAAAAGGTTCAAGATGCTTACTTCAGTAAAGTTTTCCAAAGCAAGTACTGATCTCAAGGTTTACTATCAAAATTTATCAATTACATGGTGATTTTTGTTGGCCTACAAGTAACAAATGGCCTCTCTCAGCAAAACATACTTATATGCACTAGTGGCAGAAATTTTTAAATAAATTTAGTTACTAAAGCTATTTTTCTAACCCTTTAAATTCTCTCATTTAATTAGTAAGAATTCACAGTCATGCATCTAATATCCTGTGTTGGGTACATAATGTACATGCATTACAATATTTTCTCCTCATAATAACTTTATAGTATAGATATTATTATTGACATTCCCATTTTGCAAATGTTACTAAGGACTAAAGGTCAAGTAACTTATCCAAGATCTCAGAGCTAGTAATAGTAGAAACAGCCATCAGTCCTAGTCATGCTTAAAAGTTTACACATCTAAAGACTAAATTGTACCACTCACAATTCAGTTGATTATTTTGTTATATAAGAGTTTTTTCTTGTTCTCAAATTTCTTTAGTTATTTAAGAACTCTCCTTTCTGTGCCGTTCTTCACCATAAGAATTAAAATGCCTTGAAATCAGATACAAATTCAAGTACAATATCCTTGGATCAGAGTCTAGGACATCGGACATCCTCAAAAAATATGGAACTAAATTGAAATAATAGTAAAATCAACTCTAAAATGATTAATCTTACTCCATGTTTCATCACATCTGCTCCATGTACAACACTTCCTAAACTCAACTCCCCTGCACTGATTTCGAAAGAATATTCAAGTTTGGGAATGACATTATTGTGACATATCACTGTACAGAAGCTACTATAATCAAGACTGTGCTTAAGTCAAATGTGGGGATGCTGGGAATACAAATACATATTCTTCTCATCAGCATTTACCAAGAAAAATTTGAGCCAAGGATTTCATCCCCTTTGAGTTGATGTTCACTTATTTATTCAACAGCCATTCTTTGAGCACTTGCTCATGTGCTTGGCCCAGGTCCTATCCTCTAGGAACTCCCAGACAGGTAGGAGGAACAAATTATAGAACAGCCTGGTGTTGCCAGAACAGAAGTAGAGTGAAGGCCACATGCCAGCTTGACACTTTTTTCACCATTAATATATGTATTTCAACCTGAACTTCCCAATATGGTCTCATTTCCTTTTTGCATGAACATAAAGCCTCAAATGAAACCACATAGTGTATTTCATTTCAAAATGAAACTCATGACACAGCTAAGTAGTGAGTCATCCACAGAGGCCATGAAATTTCAATTCTAGTGGTATGAAGACTGTCTATTTCATCATTAACTTACATTGTGTATTTCTTGAGCTGAAATTTTTTTCATCCATTTTAATTAAACCAATGATTGTCAAAATGACTAATCTTTTTGCTATACTGACAAAACCTATAACTCTTCACAGTCACTAAAAAACTGAGTTTGGAACAAAGGGGAAAGAAAGTGGGGAAACTATAGTTCTTCCTGACTAAGACAATGGGAGAAATTAGAGATATGAACGTGATTCTTCCTCAGTAACTATCCTCACAGTCTAAATTTGTATTACTACTTTTACTTTGTTGTGTGTTCTATAGAATTTTTGTAAACTTACAAGATTATCTTTTCACTTGAGAGGTCACTCAATAGAAAAACAAGGAAATTTTACAACCAAGCATGTACCCACGGCAATAATACATTTCAGAATTTGTGAGGATATCCTGACTGTAACTTCCTGCCCCATTAGTGATGTCATATTTAAGAAGGAGTGTGCTTCCTGCCCTCCTCTTGAAAAAAAAGTCCCAGTGATTCCTCAGGTTTAGAACACAGGTCAGTGTAACCCAATCATCCAACAAGGTCCTTTAGATTTCAAGGGCCTCATGCTGACACAACAAAACAAATTCATATGGCACAAAGGAGAAGGAGGCTGAAAGTATGTCTCACTAATTCAAAAACAAAATCATCCTTACCTCTACTTTTTGCTAATTTTTTTAAAAGCTTTCTTGTGTATCCTAGAGCACACCAAATTTTATGTGATCTTGTGTCAACTCAAACTTCATTTTCCTCCCTATTATCTCTACTCCTCACATGTATTCAAACTTCAGAGGTGCTTAACTAAGGATATGTGAAGAAGTCATAGAAAGGTGAGTCGGAAATTTAAACAACTTCATAGGGGCCAGCCCTAAGTCTGCAGATCATAGGCAAGACATGTGATAGCTTCCAGTAGCGTTGGCATGAATCAAGATAAGTTACATTAAAGTAGTACTCATTGGAAAATCCTAATGAATCACCAACCATATGACAAACAAGGAAATTGACAGTCCATACCCAACCTCCTTATTCTCTGTACTGTAGAAGTGACCATAAACCAAATACAGGTGCTCAGATTTCACAACTCCTAATTTTTGTTTTGGTCAAAATCAATGTGCTCCCTAAATTCTTATCAGTTAGAAAGATAGGTGAGACACAGGCCCCTTCCGCTGAAACACGTCCTTCTCTATCAACCCAGCCAGTTTTAGTATACACACAGCTCAAATCCAGTCTTCCCATCTCTCTTTACAATGGAGTCATATCTTACTTAAGAATTAGATTGATCAGTCCATAAAATAAAAGACCTCGTGTTTCAAATTACCCTTGAAAAACCCCTGAAGTCCCCCACAAAGTTAAATTTCTTCTGTAGGTGATCTTAGTTCCTCTAATGTTTTTCTAGGTCTTTCAATTGATTTTTCAATTCCTACACTGAGCATGTCAAGAAATCCTTTACCTTGAGTAGATTGAAATGCTAGTAGTCAATGAGAAGGAGGAGTAAGGGATATGGGATGTATGCGTTTTTCATTTTTTCTTTTTATTTCTTTTTCTGGAGTGATGTAAATGTTCTAAAAATGATCATGGTGATAAATACACAACTATGTGATGATATTGTAAGCCATTGATTGTACACCATGTATGGACTATATGTGTGTGAAGATTTGTCAATAAAAATATTTTTTAAAAAGAAATACTTTACTACCCATTCATCAAGTCCTTGAAAATCTATTTCATGTATTTTTTATATGAAAGTTTATTCACACAAACTTTCTGTAAGTTTCCACCACAGACATTGACTTCCTATCCCAAACTTATCCCATCTCTCTGTCTCCCCACCTCTATCACTGTCTCTATGACCCAGACCCTGCTTCTTTCTCCTCTCTGTCCTTCTCTTTCTTCCTTCATATCCTTTTTTCTCCCTTCAGTGAGAAAAGTTCAATTCAGTTAAATCAGTTGTTCTTATGATGAAGACCTTCTGCACTGAGGGAATATTCTCAGGAAACATCTATAAACCCATTTGCCTGATGCTCTTTCACAATAACTATTGCTTTTTATTGCTCTTATTTATTCATTCATTCATTCGTTCATCTATCCACAAGTATTCAGTAAATGCCAGCTATATACCAGACTCCATTCTAGGCACTGGATACATACAGATCAGTGCTCATGACAGGCAAAGTCTCTGCCCATGAGGAGCTCATTTTCCAGTGGGGTAGACAGTAAACAGACATATATTTAATAGACTATTAGACACAGTGGGTGGGGGGTGGGGTGGGGGCGGTGGATTGAGACTGGAAGAAAGTTAGGCCCCCTAGTATTGCCAGGGTTCCTGACTTTTCTGTTAGGAAAAGCAATTGAGAAAAGACTTCTAGTTAAGCAGTTTCATCACCAAAATATACAACTTGCACAGAATCATTCCCTTTAACTCTCTAGGTCTGCACTCCTTACCATTAGGTCAGCTCTGATCCTGGCACTGAGCACAAGGCTCCCTGGGGCATAGCTCACAGGGTCCTTTGGATTCACAGGTATTCTGAAAGCTGACCTCTAAAAATATAGGATTCCACTTTTTAACTTTCCTTTATGCAGCAGTGCTTTCAGAAGCCTTATCAAAAAAATTTAGTAACTTGGGATAAATTAAGTGAGTAATCTCTTACTTGTTAAAAGCATGGATGCTTTCACCATGGTGCACATACACAAACCCACCCACACACAGAGAAATCTTCCCTCCATAGTCTCATTATGAGGAAAAGGAGGGAGCAGGCCTCCTTCTCCAGAACCACAATGACTCCTAGTAAGTGGATGTTTTCACAAGGGTCCATTGTTTCAGTTTTGTCAAAAAAAAAAAGGGTCAAAATTATATTTTCACTTCTATGCTAAACTCCAGTCTAGATAGACTTTTTAGTGTCATTAGAAATCTATGAAGGTAACAGATTGAGCTTTGCATCCATAGGAAGTAATTTCTTAACTTTACCATTGACTTCTTTAGAAGCAAATGGTGACATTTTAAGTTTTAAGAAAATGAAAAAGAGTGCCTGATCTAATGCAAAACATGAAATGTAATGCAAATAATCATTAATTTGCATTATAAATTTCTCATTCTCATATATATTTTGTATGTGTGTATGTGTGTGTGTGTGTGTGTGTGTGTGTGTGTGTGTGTGTGTGAATACAGCCATACCTTGTTTTTTCTGGGGGGGGGGGGTGCATGGTCTGGGAATCAAACCCGGGTCTCCTACCTAGCAGGTGAACATTCTACCACTGGACCACCCATGCACCCCCCATACCTTGTTCACTATGCGTCACTTTATTGCACTTCTCAAATACTGCATTTTTTACAAATTGAAGGTTTGTGACAACCCTCTATTGGGCAAGTCTATGGGTGCCATTTTTCCAACAGCATGTGCTCACTTAATGTCTCAGTGTCACTTTTTAATTCAGGTAGGTACATTGTTTTTTAGACATAATGCTATTGCACATTTAATAGACTGCAGTATAGTATAAACATGCATTTTAATACAACTTTATTGAGATATCTTCACGTACCTTACAACCCATCCAAAGTATACAATCAATGGCTCATAGTACCATCACATAGTAGTGCATTCATCACTACAATCAGTTTTAGAACTTTCATTACTTCCAAGAAAAAAAAGGAAAAGGAAACCCAAAACATCCCACACTCCTTATGCCCCACTATTATCAACTCCTAGTATTGATGTGATACATTTGTTACTATTGATGAAAACTATTAAGATACTACTGTTAACTATAGTCCATAGTTTGCAATAGGTACATTTTTCCCATATACCACTCTACCACTAACTCCTTGTAATTGTGTCATACATTTGTTCTAATCCATGAAAGAACTTTTTTATATGTGTACAGTTAACCACCGTCATCATCCACCACAAGATTCACTGTTTTATGCATTCCCATATTTTAACCTCCAGCTTTCCTTCTGGTTACATACATGACTCTAAACTTCCCCTTTCAACCACATTCACACACAATTCAGCATATTAATTTTGCTCACAATTACATGCTACTGAAACCTCTATTCATTTCCAAGCATTTAAGTTGAACCTAGGCAAAAATCCTGCAATATTGAGGAACTGCTCCCCATTCTTTAGCCTCATTCTATCTCCTGATAACTTATATTCTAGATTTCATGTCTTTGAGCTTTCATATTATAATTAGTTCATATTAACGAGATCATACATTTACCCTTTTATGTCTAACTTATTTCACTCAATATAACGTTCTCAAGGTTCATCCATGTTGTCGTGTGCTTCAGGATTTTGTTATTACAGCTGAATAATATTCCATCCTATGTTTATCGCAATTTTGTTTAGCCATTCATCAGTTGATGGACACTTGGGTTGTTTCTATCTTTTGACAATTGAGAATAATGCCCCTACAGACATCAGTGTGCAAGTATTTGTTCACATCCCTGCTTTAAAATTTTTTGGGTATGTAACTGGAAGTGGGATTGACAGGTCATACGGTAATTCTATACTTGCCTTTCTGAGGAACCGCCAAATTGTCTTTTACAGTGTCTGCAATATTTTATACAGCCATCAACATGAATGAGTGTTCCTATTTTTCCACATCCTTTCCAACACTTATAATTTCCTGTTTGTTTAATAGCAGCCATTCTAGAAGGTGTGAAATACCTCGTTGTGGTTTTGATTTGTATTTCCCTAATAGCTAGTGAATGCAAGCATCCTTTCTTGTGCTTTTTGTCCATTTTTATTTCCTCTTTGGAAAACTGTCTATTCGTGTCTTTTGCCCATTTTTATATTGGCTTACCTGTCTTTTTATTGTTGAGTTGTAGAGTTTCTTTATATACTCTGGATATTAAACACTTATCATATTTATGTGGTTTACAAATACTTTCTCCCATTGCGTCGGTTGCCTCTTCACCCTTTTCACAAAGTCCTTTGAAGCACAGATTCTTCAATTTTGAGAAGATCCCATTTATCTATTTTTTTTCTTTCATTACTTGTGCTTTGGGCATAAGGTCGGCATAAAATCTGTGTGACTTGCTTTATTGTGCTATTCACTGTATTACAGTGGTCTGGAACTGAAGCCACAATATCTCTGAGGCATGCCTGTATATATTTATACAAACTTTTATCATGTATGTCTGCAGTATTTTTGTTTAAGCCATCTGGCAACCCTAATGATCACATATCCCCCCCTCAATGCCACTACACACACCCTGCCCTAATCAGAGTACTACTCAGTTGCTTTTGGGTGTCTGTTGCCTACTGGGGTCATGCCAAAGAAAGTAGATCCACTGAAGACTTCAAAGAAGAAGAAGAATATGATTTTTCAATATTTATTATATTCAAACATTTGTTGTCCTCCAACTATGCATCAGGCACTGAACTAGGCAATGCAGAGATAATCACAAATGAGACACAGCCTGTGCCTTAAGAGACTAGTGTGATTGCCACATGGAAATTAGCTGGTAGGAAGCAGAGTCTAGGGGCAAGAAGCCAGTAGAAGTCTTTTTAATAGTTTAAGAGGAAGATGGTGAAGCTAAAGAAACCCAAGAGACACATCAGAGATATAAGTAACTGGACTTTGTCACCCATTTTACTGTCAAGTTTCCTTTCCTTACCAAATCTCAGTTAATTACCACCAGGATTTTCCTTATCAGTGATCCAAGTACAGAGAGAGCTAAACCAGAATACCTTGCTTTATTTGCCTATAAATAACTAGAATAAATATTGCCAATGAGTTTACCCAAGGATTTGGATACTTAAGTGTCATATTAATAAAGAGGAACTACTTTCAGGAAGGGTATGAAAAATAAAATTCTGTGTTAAAAAAGGCCATGAGGATAAAATAGAAATATTAACGTCCTCATTGAATAGACACCATTCATTACTTTTAGTAAAGTACTACAATACTTTATAGTACTTCAATGGAAAAAGTAAAGGCTAAAGTTCTGGCACAATCTAAAATCTGTCAGGGATGATATTTGGCCAGTCTATACTGCCTTTCTTCTAGGATCTCCTCAAAAGAAAATGCAGGCTGTCTCAAAGCCACATTTTAAAATAAACAGTCCATGCCAAGGAAAAAAATCTTGAAGTGCTATTTGGTTTGCAGAAGCAAATGAATAGAAATGGATTTAGTAGTCTAGAGATGCCAAGTCTCCCCAGATTATCACCTGATGCATTTATCCACAGAAAGAAAAACTCTGTGTATGAGAAATGAACCTATTAGTGGCAAGGCAAGAATCCTCTTCCAAATGTGTCTCCAAGTGAAGAACCTAGACATTTTGCTCTTTAAAATTGCAAGTCCAGGGTGGACCACGGTGGCTCAGTAGGCAGAGTTCTCGCCTGCCATGGTGGAGACCTGGGTTCAATTCCCAGTGCCTGCCCATGCCCAAAAAAAAAAAAAAATCGTTCATCCTATTAGCCTGGTGGCTAATTTACAAGAGCCCTAAACTAAGTTCAAGTTAAAATGAAGGCAATAGTTACTGTGTAAACATTTCTATATCCAAGCAATCCTGATTTCCTGATCTTTGCAGATAAGTGTTTATGAGTAAATGGAGTGATTGAGAGAAGTGAGTTCTCAACTGTCTGTTTGAAAGCCTTATATTTCCAACTATCCATTTTCATAAAAACTATCCCAAAATATTGTGGCATAAAACAACAAACATGTTATTATGTTGCTCAGAGCATAGAGAGGATCACTTTCCTCTGTTTCTTGATGTCTGAGACCTCTGCCAAGATGACTCAAAAGACTGAGAGGTAGTTCAAAAGGCTAATGGTGAGGACAGAAGAATCCCCTTCTGTGATGGATTCTTTACTCACAGGTCTGGCACTTGGCCTCACATGCGTGAAAGACAAGCTCAGCTAGGGCTGTTAAGCAGAGTGCCTACATGTGGCCTCTCCAACATGGTGTTCTAAGGCTACTCAGATTTCTTACATGACTCAGGGCTCCAAGGGTAAATATTTCAGTGAACAATTAAGAGGCTACACAGCCTTTTATGACCCAGTCTCAAAGTTCCCATTGTGTTATGTTTACTATATTCTGTTAGTCAAAGCAGTCACAAGTCCTTTCAGATTCAAGTGGAGGAGACATAGACACTATCTCTTGATGGGAGAACTATAGCAAGTTTCTAAAACTGTCACAGCAACCTTCCATATCAGATGACACCATCAATGGAAAGCCATATTGATATTTAGGAGCACAAAGGGAAATGCAGAATAGGGAAGGTCTCATTATGTTCAGGTGCACGTGAAGTGAAATAAATGAAAGCACTGTCCTTATAAGAGTATCCGTCTCACTAGAGCACATCTAATTTCCATTAGCTTTTTTACTTGGAAAAAGATTTCTTCCTGTGCATTCTTCAAGAATCAGTGAAGGGGAAGGTGGGACAGTCAACCTACCGTCCTGAAGGGTCTGAACCATTAGTGGCAATTCTTGCATTAGGTAGCTATAATCTTCCATTTCTTCCAGTGTAAGTATTAAGACATGTCCTTGAAAATTCCCTGGGTTCAAGACAGAGTCTTCTTGGTACTTATTATGTAGCAGCAAGTGTATTTCCCCTTTAATAGCATCAATCATATATATATATCATAACTATATATGATATATATTTAGAGAGAGAGATTTATTATAGGAATTGGTTCACCCAACCGTGGGGATTGGCAAGTCCAAATTCCATATGGCAGGCTACAGGTTGGGAACTCCAGTGAAGGTTTTGATTAATTTCCTGGAAGAAGTTGGCTGTCTGATATAGAGGTAGAAATTCTTCTTTCTGACTGTTAAAATCATTTCTCCCTTTAAGGCTTAGCTGGCTGTCTGATATAGAGGTAGAAATTCTTCTTTCTGACTGTTAAAATCATTTCTCCCTTTAAGGCTTCAACTGACTTCTCTCATTGCTAAAGGCAATTTCCTTTGTTGATTGTAGATGTCATCAACCACAGATGCAATTGACTGATTAATGATTTAAAGCCCTGAAATACCCTCACAGAAACAATCAGGCCAGTGCTTACTTGACCAAACAACTGGGCATCTAGCCAAGTTAACCGTCACATAAGGTTTCATGAACTATTGTAGAAATAAGAACTATTGTAATTAGATATACTTCTCTTTGTTTTGTTGGGCATAATATCTATGTATGTTGTTCAATTTATGGTGATTAAACTTATAATCATCTTTAAATTTACTGCTTATCAAAGGAAGATTGTGATTGTACTAGAAAAAGAATGAACATCGCCCAAAATGGATGCAGAGACTGATTATACTTCCTATTTCCTCTTTTGAAAAGAAGGCAAATACTTTTTTGTTTGTAGAAGGAATAGTTTCAACATTTTAGACAAAACATTTTTGTGTTGATATTTGGAAATTAAAATAAGGGTAGAAAGAACATACAAATGGTCAGTATCTAAAGGCGTGGACTGTGCTGGATTTTGCCTGCTAACACCAAGCATGACTCCTCCCCTCCTAGGCTTTCCTCATATGGCAAAGGCTAGAAGCCTGAAAACTATATTTCCCAGCTCTCTAGTAAATAGGGTATGGATTAAAATATACCAATGAGAAATACTTGTGTGAAATTTGGAAGGCATAATAGAATGAGAAACTGTTATTCTCTGATAGCTGGGAGCAGGTTCAGAAATGTCGGAAGATTGCAGATATGAGATTTTACAAATGGTTTTCTGGTCTTGAGAATCACCTGCTTTGATGTTATGAGCAGCTGAGATTATCAGTGTTGATTTTTTGTAAGCTACATTTCCAGATTTTGTGAATTCTAGCAGTGGCTCCTCTGGCCTTCACTCCCCCAGATCACCCAATGATTGAATAAGCTTCAATTTTCTATATTAAGCCCCTT
The DNA here is from genome assembly GCF_023851605.1 of Tamandua tetradactyla. NCBI lineage: Eukaryota > Metazoa > Chordata > Mammalia > Pilosa > Myrmecophagidae > Tamandua > Tamandua tetradactyla. Next base: position 45,503,378 of record NC_135336.1, read on the forward strand.
CCTACCTGAAATGCCTGGAGTGGATTCTGTTTTTCCACCCAAACCCAGAGTAAAAATAGAAACACTTGCACCATAAATCTCAAGATCACAAGAAGGTTATACTCTCAGTTTAAGGACGAATGATAATTAAATACACAACCTCCCTCAGGGGACTGCAAGAGAAAGCCCCTACCTTAAAAGTTAACTAAACAAGGTTAGAAAAAAGTTCACTGAAATTTCATAACTACAAACTAACTTTCACAGAGCTTTGCCTCCTGAATTCACGCTACCTCACTGATCTGAAAATCTCATGATGAGAAGTTAGTTTAAAGTGGACCCAAACTTATACGGCTTCTAAACACCTGGAAGAATAAGATGCAAACCTCTCCTGTTTAAACCTATGTTTAAATCAGGACTAAAATAATTCCCACAAAATTCCAAGGAAAATGAGCAGCTCACAGGCACAAAAGCTAAAAATGCCATGAGTAAACAAACTTGCAAGGAGTTAGAACCTGGAATTATCATCCATAGAAGAAAACCAAAGTTTAATATTGTTTAGGAAAACCACACTTGAAATTATGGCATGAAAAGAAACTATAAAGAATGACTTCAAGATTTTTAAAAGAACCAAAAAAAGAGTCAACCTAAATGAAAAATAAAGTAATTTAAAATGAAATCACAATAGGTAGATTTAACATCAAATTAGATGCAGCTGAAATGAAAATAAGAATTGGAAAATAGATCTGACAAGGTGCTCATGAAGCAAGACAATAAAGGGTGCAAAATACAAAAGAGAAGATAAGGAAATATGGAGGATGGAGTGAGAATGTGTAACACATATTTGTTAGAACTCTTGAGGGAGAGGAGAGTGAAATCATGGCAGGAGCCATATTTGAAGAATAACAGTTGAGGTTTTTCCAGAAATGATAAAAGTCATCAATCCAGATATTCAGGAAGCCCTAAAAATCACATTCAGAATTTTTTTTTAATCCATCACTAGATATTCATAAAGAAACTTAAGAACACCAAAGAAAAGAAGAATCTTAAAAGTAGCCAAAAGAGAAAAATGTATTGTCTTTAAAGGAATGACAATTATACTTCCTTAAGACTACTTAAAGGCAACAATGGAATCCAGAAAGCAGTGAATTGATATCTTCAAGTTAATGAAAGAAATTGCCTACCTAGAATTCTATATCCAGAAAAAATAGCTTTCAAGAACAAGGGTGAAATTAAGACATTTTCAGATGATCAAAACTGAGAGGGTTTGTCACCATCAGATCTTTGCTAAAAATAAAAAATAAAATTCTAAATGATATACTTCCAGACATCCTGAAGGTCAGTAAAGTGATCCCAATGGAAGATCTGAAATACAAAAAGGTATAAAGAATAAGAAGAGGAATAACTACTAGGCAAATATAAATCTAAAACAACTGAATAATCTTAAAGTATGATACTTTATGGGGCTTTAAGAAGAATGATTATAATACATGAAATTATATGGTGACACACAAGCCGGGAGGGAGGGAAATGGAGTTAAAGTGCTGTAGTATGATACCAGGAACAAGGCTCTGCAAGGGCCTCCAGGAACATTTCGTGGAAACAGAAGGAACCAGGATTGAAATCCGAAGTTTCAGGAAGTAGGTTTTATTAGTCTGTGGCCATAGGGCTCAGGTGAGTAGCCTCTGAAAGTCTGAGCCCCGATCAGGGGCTGATAGAAGATATTTATAGACAGAATGGTGGGTAGCGTTTTCCTAATATGGTAACTGGCTACACTCGGGAGAGGTGATTGGCGGCTCACTGGTGGCCAGAACCAGCAAGGGTTCTGAAAGCTGAGTTTACAGGAGCAGATGAGCGGCTATGGGGGGAGGGGCCTGCTCGCTGCCAAGAGCTTGCTTGCTACATTCCCCCCCTTTGATGCTTGCTCACACTAGTGAGCAATTGCATCACTTATAATTCATCTTCCTGTTGTGATAGGTACTGGCATTTCCACACCACCAGGACCTGAGCCACTGTTTTCTTTTCTACCAGAGCCTCTATGGAGCACCACAGATGGCCTATCAGGAGCGGTAAGAGGCATGGCACAAGGAGGGATGTGCCTAGCAGGCCTAGGACAGTGATGATCAAGGTTTTGAATCCCCCAAAGGCAGAAAACCACCCTCTGAATAGGTCACCTGGGCCCCAACCTTCCATGTCAGTACAGGCACATGGGCTAGTTCCTCATCTGATCAGTTTGTTCCCTGATGACTTTCCCTTGTTCATCTATTTGGAGGCAACAGTCAGTCCAATTAAATTTTCCACAAACCCTTTCTTCACCTGCTAAGAGATAATCCAGAACCAGCCTATTCTGGTAGATTGTGGCTCGAATTTTGTCCTGATTATCAGCCAGGAAGTTTAGGGCCACTGCGGTCCTGTTGATATTAACTCCAACATGGCTTGAAGATGGATGGTGTGGTTGAGCATGTAAATGGGAGTTCTATAGCCCCAGGAACTGTCTTTGCCCCCAGTTGCAAGTCTATAATACTGGATTATTCATTCTGGGGGCCACTCATGATCTTTCCAATTCTCAATGTTATTCCTGCACTTACACTTCTCTTCTGTCTGGGGCTCACTCATGCAGGGTATCCCAGCTGTCCTCTCCACGCCAGAGGGGCTAGGAAAAAAGGTTGGTCTGATGGCTCCTATTGCACATGACCCAGTCCACCAGGCGGGTGACTACCTACAGGCTGTCTACGCACATATCCAATAGGGTCCTGCGGGGGCCGGCCGGGGGCTGGGTGCTCACATCCTGTCAATATCTAGTCAGATTTAGTGCAGGCAAAGGGATGATTGGCTGTCATGTTCGTTCCCTTTCCAGATAGTTTTCCTGGTGCTTGTGTTGTATACCTGCAGTCCTCAACATGGGAGCTCACCCACTGGTATGGTGAATGACAAGCCCCATTGCAGCACACAATGTTTCCCCACCATGGCAGTGGCTAGACTCCACTGGCTGCCCTGGGGCTCTGGAAAATCAAGGAGAGTGATGCTTAGGTTTGTGGGCACTCCCCATTCCTGCTACACTGGGCTTCCCAGGGCCACTGATCTCCTATTCCTGTTCCTCCAGAGACATAACGTGAGGTGATATTGAGAGAGAAAACTCTCTGCTCATCCAGCTGTACAAACAGGTTCTGGGTAGGTCTGGTCAGGTCTGACTCTTGTGTGAAGGAACTGAAGTAAGGGGTCCTGTTTAGAACCGGTTGGCAGGCCCATGTGTCACAGTGTAGCAGGATGAGACCCTGTGTCATTCATTGGCATGTTGGCCTCAACTCTCAGTTAGGGAATTCCCAGGACTGTATACCCTTGTCTACTAAGAGGACGGGAGTGGTGAGCTCCTTAAGCCAGCCGATTTAAAATTGTACTGAGTCTGGGTGCAAGGGGGAAGTGCTCTGAATGTCCCTGCAACCTGTGCTGGTGGCTGGAGCTGACTGTCAGTCTCCCTACCATGGTCCTGCAAGCTTCCAATCAAGTGTGTGAAGCCCCAGCATCATACATGTGTTGAAGGTTAGACAGACTGTGGGGCTTCCTTCAGGGGCAGTAGTGACAGTTTTTCCTTGGTAGACCATTGAGTTTAGCATTACTTGACCTGATGAGGTAGGGTTATAGCATACGGGCGGAACTTCCTTTAGGGTGTATACAGAATATTGGGTTCCATTATGAATGCAGATCTAAGAACTGCCCTGGCATGAATACTGGTTATAGAAAACTATGGCAGTTTCCACCTTTTTCCCAACACAATGGTCTTGAGCCATGCCTGGCATGCGTCATTCCCCTTGAAAGGGCTTATGACCATGCAGAGCAGAAACAGAAGAGTGAGGCGCATGGTCCCGGCTATGGGGAGTGCCACCACATGAACATACAGTTAGCCTCTGGGAAGGAATGGAGACACAGTCTGGGCAGCAGCTAGGTAAACCAGGAGCATCAGGAACCCGATTAGCAAGAACAAGGGGCTAAAGGGAGTACCCACAGCACAGGAGCACATAGAGGGAAGGGGAAGGGGACACTTAGGCTGGTTCACAGCTCCTCAAGCTTCAGCCATGCATAGATCAGTCAGCTTGCGGAGTGACTGAGTCAGGACTTGAAGGTCTCCTCAGCCTTCAACCATGCATTGACTTGCTGCTTCCGGTGAGCTAACGCCAGGTACGATGGTCACTCAAGCTTCAGTTGTAGGATGGTCAGTTGACTTTGGCTGCAATGGAGAAAAGCGCACTGGTGTCCGGAGGGTGGTGTGCTTTGGGTGTTCAGAATCAGGGGTGCACTCCCAGGCGTCATTTGTGGTGGCTCATTTGACCCAAGAGTTGATCTCCATGACTTTGACAGCCGTTGGGGCAGCTAAAACATCATGATAAGGACCTCTGTATTGAGGCCAGAGGAAGCCTTTTCATCAGTGTTTTACCCATACCAAGTCCCCTGGCTCAAATTCATGTATAGAGGGGGAGTGGATACTAAAAGGCCCAGCATCCTTCTAATGCTTTTCCTTTCAGCTCACCTAAAGCTAACCTTTTCCTAGCTGAACCAAATGCTAGGTTAAACTTAAGTTTCCAATTTCCCTGAGATTCCCTTGCAAGATTCTGGTGAGGGGTGGTGGCCTCCCATACACTAGTGCAAAAGGGGAGAAGCCTGTTTCCTTGTAAAGACAGATCTAATTCTAAAAAGAGCTACACAGAGTGCCTGTACCCACATCAGTTTTGTTTCCTGGCATATTTTTTCCAACTGTCCCTTCAGAGTCTGATTCACTGGTTCCACCTTTCCACTGCTTTGTGGCCAGCAAGCAGGGTGGAGTTTCCAAGTTATCTATAAGGTCTTTGCCAGCTTTTGGAGGGCCTCAGCTCCAAAGGCAGGGGCATTGTCTCAGCCGATGGTGAGTGGCATCCCATACCGAGGAATGATGTCCTATAGGAGGGCCCGCGCCACTTCCTGAGTCGTTTCTGAGAGGATGGGGTACGCCTCCACCCATTCTGAGAAACTGCAGGCGAATACCAAGAGGCAGCGATACCCTTGTACCCGAGGCAGTTCGGTGAAGTCGACCTGTAGGTGTTTAAATGGACTTAGACATGCTAAATGGTTGTTTAGTCCTCCCATCCTGGCGCTAGGTTGTTTGGGTTAAGACCCCAATGGCTGTCCCTTCCCACTCATGGACAGACAGGGTGAAGGGTTTCTCCAAGTCCAGGAAGCCTACACTCGGGGCCTGCATGAAAGCCGTCTTTGGATCCTGGAAAGCATGCTCGTGCTCAGTTTCCCACTGGAACGGGTCTCTGTCGCCCCCTTTGTGACTTCGTAGAGGGGTCTTGCTAAAAGTGCATAGTTTGGGATCCAGACTCTGCAGAACCTGGCTGCCCCTAAAAACTCCCTGACTTGCTTTCTGGAAGTTGGTATGGGGATGGCACAAGCTACCCGTTTGCACTCCTGTCCCAGGCTCCAGGTCCCTTGCAGTAGAGGCCCAGAGATTGGACGTGCTGCTGGCAGATTCGGGCCCTTTTACTGGGACACACGGTAGCCTCACTGGTTCAGGTGGTGAAGAAGGCACTCCGTCCCTCACTCGCAGTCACTGAGGGGTTTGGCAGCAAGCAGGAGGTCATCTACATACTGTTGGACAGTGCAGTTGTAATCTTTGGCCGGGAATAATTGCAAGTCCCTTCCTAATGCTTGCCCGAAAATAGTGGGGGAGTTTTTGAACCCCTGAGGCAACCAAGTCCAGGTATACTGTCTTTTGGTTCCCACAGAGGGCCCTTCCCATAGAAAGGCGAATATTTCCTGGCTGACTGGGGCTACCCAGATGCAGAAGAAGACATCCTTCAAGTCCAGGCAGGAGAACCACTCGGCCTTCCCCGGGACCAGACTAAGGGGAGTGTGCAAGTTAGGGACCACTGGGTGGATGGTTTCTGTACCTGCAGTCACTGCTCACAACGCCTGGACTGGGCAGAATTCTCTTGTTTGGGCTTTCTTCACAGGTAGTAGTGGGGTGTTCCACGGGGAGTTGCAGGGCCGGATGACCTGGTAGCATCCTAGCCTCAACAGGTGGCCTTGGATTCCCTTGAGAGCCCTCTGGGCAGGAACAGATACTGCCGCATTGCTGCTGGCCTTGCCATCAGTTTCAGGGCGATCACCACTGGAGGACAGTGTCTGGCTAGGCCTGGTGGCTTGTGTCCAGCCCAGACGCTTGGAATGTCCGGAAATGGCAGGCTAGGGAAGACCACCCCTCCCACCTTGGGCTCCCCACGCAGCTGCCATTCTTCGCCCACCGGTGCGGTTAGAAGTAAGATCTTCTGGGACCATCAATCCCTAAGAAGGCTTTTCCTCCAGGTCTAAAAGTAGTCTGGGCATGCAATTTCCTGAGAAGGTCTCTCCCCAGGAGTGGCACCAGGCATTCCAGCATACACAAGAACTGGTGCGACACTGAGCGGTCCCTAGTACTGCATCTCTGGTCTTCAGGAACCGTTTTTTTTTTCCTTCATAGCACACCAGCAGCACTATGTCTCTCGTTCAGCCTAAAAACAGCTGAGCTCCCCAGGGCCTGGGTTACTACCACGTATCCAGCACCAGTATCTACCATAAATCCAGTGCTAGGCCCCCAGCTTTACCTCGACCATGGGTTCCTGGGGGCTAGAAAAATGGGACCCAGTCTGCCTAGTAGGAAAGCTCGTCATCGTCCAGAGCAATGGCGTCAGGGTCAGGGTGAGGCCTGGAGCTGGCGTCCTGCCATCTCCTGGATGCGGGCAGGGCAAATTTGTTGGGGCACCTCTTCCAATGCCCTTCCCCCTTGCAGTAGGCACACTGCTTCCGTTCCAGGGCGCTCAAGCTCACTGGTCTTTTTCTGGCCAGGGTTCTCTGTCTCGTTTGTCATGCCCGGTCGGGGCCACAGCTGCCATCCCTCAGGGGGTCCAGGAGTGGCCAGACCAACGGGGCCTCAGGCGACATTTCTGGACTACTGGGGCAGTCTGGGCTCGCCATGGAAGAACTCAGCAGGGCCACAGGTGTTGGTGGGACACAAAATAAGGCGGAGGGTCTTCTTCTTCTGGTGTACTGGGTAGAACCGATACCTTGGGCTTGCCTTTCAGTTTCTTGTGGGACTTGTCCGCTACGTAGGCAAGAAGCCTCTGAGCACATCTTTATCCACCCTGGCTTCTTCTTTGTGACTCCAGCCAGGTGGCGAAGTAAGGAAACTGATCTGGGTGTCCAGGCATCCCTAGCATTACACTATAAACTGCCATCACCTTTTCTAACTCAAAAGTTCCCTTGGATGGCCAATCCACCCCAAAGGTGGTCCATTCTAATTCACACAAGTTCCTAAGTCAGCCAGGGTTCAGCTTGACTCCCCAGTCATCAGTAAAAAGCTTTCTAAGAGTTGGACATCATGCACCAGAACAGTGTCTTGCTGACCTTCCCTCCAATATCACCGGCACCAACTGATAGGGAAAGGGTTAAGAATCATACCACAGAGGGTTTCAGACAAACAGTCGCTTCGTTCGTTCTGGCCGCCCCACAATGGGGATGCAGGAATCGCAGGTCCCAAACTCAGTCGTGGCCTGGTACACAGCTCCTTCAGCCCAGGACTTCTTTTCACTCACACAGTCACACACATTCAACCCATCACGCCCTTCCCAGAACCAGACCTGAAGACTTCCATTTCCCCTGGTCATCTGGATGGAGACTGGTACTTGGATAGTCTTAGAAGGTGATCAGGCTCCCCTTCCACTCAGGCTCCCCTAGCCTTTTATGAGTGGGCTGATACCTAATGCACCCAGGTGCTTACCAGTCAGATAGGCGGTGCTCCCTGTACCTGGTGCCAGCAACTGTCTCAGATCTGTCGCCACTCCGGCGGTGAAAGTGCCCTGGCTAGGGAGGTCAGGAATCCAAAAGACAGGAAAAGCCCCCTTGCTGGCACTGGATTCCATCGGATCTCTGGTCCAGGCGACATCACTTCCACAGGTGAGGGAGGTGAGAATATCACCAGCCTCTGGATCCCAGACGAGCCCCCAGAAAATAGCGTGAAACTAGGACTGAGGCTCTGCAAAAGCCTCCAGAAACATTACACGGAAACAGGACTGGAGCGCATAACCAGGAACGAGGCTGCAAGCCTCCAGGAACATTACGCAGAAACAGAACGAATCGGGATCAAGGCTCCGAAGTTTCAGGAAGTTTATGGCCATAGGGCTCAGCCGAGTAGCCTCTGATGCAAGATATTTATAGACAGAATGGCTGGTAGCCTTTTCCTGCCAGGAGCTTGCTTGCTACGTGTTATGATTTCTAGCATGAAACCAGTAAAATAATAGAAATAAAGTATATAATGACCAATCCTTAGTAATGGTAATGGTAAGGAATAGCAGAACTGGAAAAAGTCCTCAATGAGTGTGTTAGTTAGATTCAGTTGTCAACTTGGCCAGGTGAGCATACCTAATCTTGTTGCTGCGGACATAAGCCAATGGTAGGTGAATCTCATCTGTTGCTAATTACATCTGCAGTTGGCTAGGAGGCGTGTCTGCTGCAATGAGTGACGTTTAACTTAATTGGCTTGTGCTTAAATGAGAGAACGCAATGTAGCACAGCCTAGCAGCTCAGCATTCCTCATCTCAGCACTTGCAGCTCAGCCCAGGCCTTTGGAGAAGTCACCCCGGGGAAAGTTGTTGGAACCCAGGGGCCTGGAGAGAAGACCAGCAGAGACCATCCTGTGCCTTCCACGTAAGAAAAGAGCCTCAGTGGAAAGTTAGCTGCCTTTCCGCTGAAGAACCAACAAAATAAATCCCCTTTTATTAAAAGCCAATCCATCTCTGGTGTGTTGCATTCCGGCAGCTAGCAAACTAGAACAATGAGTAATAAAGAGTTACCAATTCGTGGCCTCTCAGCTCCAAATCCACCCTTTTTGTACTCACTGTGAAAATGGATCTGGGCCCTTTAAATATTTTTCGTTTACTAGCTGGTACTAAAGACTTGTCAATAAGAGTGGTGGAGACTCATCCAAGAGGAAAATTTTCACTTCCTAGTTCTGGGGTGTTCCCTTGTCAGACTCCTATAGCATGTTAGGCTTCACTAGCACCAGGTTCCTGCAGCCCTCACAGTTCCTCCAGGGTCTAGCTCCTGCAGCACATGGCAGATAGTAGCACTGAGCAACCAGCAGTTTCTCCTGGCATATCTACCTCTCCACACCCTGTCCCATACGGTTTTGTAGCAGAGTGCCTCTGACTCAGCTTGGAGCTTCTCCCATGTTTCACTCCTGAAGCATGCAGCTTCCCCAGTGCTCAGCTCCTGCAGCACAGGGAGTGAAGCAACACCAAGTAGCCAACAGCTTACCTTGCCCACGCACCCCCCAGAAGGTTTTGTAGCAGAGGGCTAAATCAAGCTCCAGAGAGCAGATTTCCAGCAAGTTCCAACCAGCTTAGCACTAGAGACTTCTCTACTATTTAGTGAGCCATAACTCCTGTCCAAAAGGTCTGGATCTCAGCCATTAGGTAAATACAAATCAAAACCATAATTAAAGACCACTTAACAGAACAGGGATAACTATTATTAAAGAAGAAGGAGGAGGAGGAGGAGAAGGAGAAGGAGAAGGAGAAGAAGAAGAAGGAAAGAAAAAAACAAGTGTTGGAGACGATATGGAGAAACTGGAACTCTAGTACATTGTTGAAGGGAATGCAAATGGCGTACCCACTATGGAATATATAGGGTGGTTCCCAGAAGTTAAATATAGAATTGCCATATGACCCAGCAATTCCACTTCTAAGTATATACTCAGAGAAAGTGAAAATAGGGTCCCAAATAAATAACTATACCAGTATTTATAGTAGCATTGTAAACAACAGCTAAAAGGTGGAAACAACTCAAATGCTTATCATGGATAAATGATAAATGGATAAACAAAACGTGTTCATACACACAATGGAATTTTATTCAGTCATAAAAAAGAATAAAGCCTTAACACAACAGAGCAACATAGAAGAAACTTGAAAACATTATGCTCAGTGACATATGCAAGACACATAAGGACAGACATCACGTATTGTCACTTATGAGAGATGTGTGGAAATTGAAAATTCACAGAGACAGAAATTAGATTAGAGTTACCTGGAGATGAGGAAGAGGGAAGGGGAGAGGGTATATGTTTGGTATAAGGAATGCTTGTAAATAAAATTAATTTGAAACAAATAATAAAACAAAAATAAATGAATGGGTCTCAGTCCTACAGTGAAGGGAGGTCTGTTCCTTAGGCTAAAGTTAGTGACTGCTCCTTATATCTGCTATTTATTCTTTAGAGTTCTTTGTATTTCTTTCTAGCCAATCTCTTCATTACTTCAATCACTTGTTATAGCTAATAATTTAGATTATTAAATTTTTCCTGTTAACTTACTGTGTGGTTTCTCTCCCTTCATTAGATGTAGTCTGATAAAGGCAAGACAGGAAATAAAAAGAAACAGAAGAGGCAAGATAAATGCAAAGCACAAAATAAGACAAATAACCAAACAAACATGTATACATACATAGAGAGAGAGAAAATGTTCTCGGTGACAGAAATCAATTGTAGGATAGGATTTTTTTTAATCTGCTATACATAATTTACAAGAGGAGTCTCTAAAACATAAAGAAAAAGGATTAAAAGAAGGTTGGAAAACATGCCAGAAAAATATTTTTTTAAAAGTTGGCACAGCTATATTAATATCAAATGAAAGTAAACTTCTAGACAATGCTAGAATGTTGCTTCATAATGATAAAAGGTAGAGTTCACAAGAAAAAAATAATATTTTAAAATTTTTATGCCTCTATTGATATATCCTCAAAATATTTAAGGCAAAAATAGAAGAATAGACAAAGGCCATATCATAGAATATGATGTCAACAATTCTCTGTATTTGATAACCAAGAAAAAATATATGATTATATAATTACATAATTAACCTGCATAAAAAATATTTAAGGGATGTATAAATAGAACACTGCACCCCACAACTGTAGAATTCACTTTCTTTTCAAGCACACATGAAACATTTACAAGACTTAAACCACACACAGATCTTAAGGCAAGTGTCAAAAAATTCCAAAGCATTGGTTTCATTCAGAGCATATTTTTTAACCACACCACAATAAAGTTATGCTTGATATCAATAATAAAAGGACAACTAGAAATATCCTGTGTGTTTGAAAATTAATAAACTTCTAAATAACTCTTAGGTAAAGGAAGAAATCAAATTGGAAAATAACAAAATTTTGTGAACAATAATAAAAGTAGTGCAAACAAAACTTGGGGAGATAAAGCGAAAACAGAAATTTGCAGTCTTAAAAGCCTAACTTAAAACAGAAGAAAGGACAAAATGAAAGTGCTACGCAGCAATCTTAAGTTAAAAAAAAAGGATAAAAGGGAAAAAAGAACAAGTTAATTAAATAACAAAAATATATACATAGAAGAAAAGAAAGATTAAAGTGGACAAATTATTCAATATGTGAGAAATAATTAGCAAGGCTAAAGTTGTTTCTTTAAAAGACTCATACAATTTACCAACACCTGGTAAGATGAATTAAGAAAATAAAAGAAAAGCACAAAGAATATCAAGACTGAAAAAAATACATTTGAAAACTTAAGTGAAATAGACAAATTTTTAGAAAAATATCACGAAACTGATTCCAGAAGTAGAAGACTTTCATAGTTTTATAGCCATTAAAGATATTGAATCTGCACTTTAGCCACTTGTGTAGGCTTCTATAATTTGTTTTTTTTCCCCTCTTTAGGTGCTAGAGTGTTTGTTTCTTGAATGTATGCAAAGATATTTTTTAATATTTTAAAATTTAAATTTCGATATAACACAAATTATTCCAGAATACAGACAAGATAAGGAACACTCCTCAACTCTCTTTATGAGCTTTTAACCTTGATTTTTTTAATTGGCAAAAAGCAGTATAAAAAAGGAAAATTACAAGTCAGTCTTACTCACGAAAATAGATAAATAAAAAATAGCTAAAATACAATCGTGCATGGGTGGTTCAGTGGTAGAATACTCGCCTTTCTTGTGGGAGACCTGGGTTCGATTTGCAGACCATGCACTCCACCCAAAAAAAATAGCTAAAATAGAAACAAAATATTAGGGGACCAAGTCACCCCATGGGTATTCTAGGCACTAGGATGTTTCTTTTGACCAGGCTGGTGGATACATTCTTATTGCTTTTTTATTTTTTATTTAAGAAAATAAGCAATACACTTAGAACCACCAAAAATGGATACCCTTAGTTAGCTTATCCATAGGCATACTTAAATAAAGTATATATATAATCATTGTAAAGCCTGTGTTTGCACAGTCTTGTTGCTTTTTTAAAACCATGTATTTTAAAATAAACAAATACACATTTTTTATACTCTTCTGTTTATGGGATACATTTCAATATAAAAAAATGTCAAGTCTTTAGGTGCATCTGACACAATGACTTTTTTCGTTAACCTCATCTGCTGTTCATCTGAACCTCCCCAATGTATTCTTGCATTGGGTGCTATGCAAAGAGTGATCCAGTCACTAATCAACAGCAGAAGCATCACATGGGAACTTGTTACAAATGAAAATTCTGAGCCCCATCATAGACTCCCTAATCAGAATCTCTGAAGGTGGGATCAGGAATCTGTGTTTTAACAAGCCCTCCGTGTTAATGAGTCTCACTCAAGTTTCAGAAGCAATGCTCTATGGAATAGTGACAAGCATAGAACTTACTGGCAAGAGGCTGGGACTTGAGTCCGAGGGAACTTGAGCCAGAGGCAAGTTCGTGTCCAAAATTACGCCCACTGTCTTACCTGTAGCACATGTTTCACCATGTCGGATTTTCCTTCTTTGAGGGCCAGCCTCACTTGAACTTGCCTCATTTCAAATTAAGCATCATGATGATCATTTTACAATGACTCGCACATGAACATCTGTGTCAATTATAGGGCCACGGCTCTTTAATTCTATTACAAGTTTCCTTCTCCACACTAGTCCACGGTAAGTCACTGAGGGTGAACTTGCTGCTCCAGCTGTGAGGGAAGGGGAAGTATATTAATTCTGAATTACCCAGTGACAAGACTCTCCTTAATTCATAGACTAATCATCCGAAAGTTGTCCACCTTCTTGCCACTTCTCTTTTATCTTTTTCACTATTTCCCAGAACCTTTGCAAAAACAGGAGAAACAAGAGTAGGTCACTGTCAGATGAATTCCTCAGGCTACCTACAAATGCCTCAGTGGGAGCAGAGACCAGGATGATTGCCCATAATAAAGCACCTTTTAATTATTGATTAAAGCGCTCACTGCATAGATGAGTAAAATGAGCCTTAAGAAAGCTAGCTGTCAGTGGTGGAATCAATAAAAAAATACTTTTTTATTTTTATCAAATGTATTATTTCACATAATTTGAAGAGCCATATAGTTGTTTTGCAATGCCTGATATAAGAAAATAGCAACCCCCTCCCAGAGACATCATCTTTCCTCTCTCTCAAGGGATTCTTTTAGACTTTATGACTTTCTCTTTAAGTAACATGCATGTATTAAATTTCTTAATTATCTATTGGCTATGTATTGATTTTCCACCAGGGATGGCAAGGGTGTAGCTCTCTTTAACCTCCTCCTCTACACCCACCACACAAATACACTTTTCCCATAATTTGCCATTTTCTCCATTCTCTCGTTTGTATCTTATTAAACTTTTTAATAGATCACCATTTATTGCTTACATTACTGTGACTATGTAAATGCCATTCACAGCTGAGTGATGCAGTCAGCTCTGATTACTTTCCCTTTCCTGCTTTTTTGGGGGGGCGGAGGGGTAGGGGGTAGTTAATAACTCCTGATTTCTTTTTCTCATTTGCTCATTTGCTTGGTCTTCTATTTACTTATCACAATTTTACTTCATAGTTTTACCCCAATCTGTGCCAAATGTCTAATTCTCCCTCAAGATATTGTAAAACCCAATGTTGGAGAAGCTATTCATTTCATCTTCTTGAGAAAACTCTCTTCTGGAGCCCCTGATTTGCTCACTTCTGGCCATTGCCCTCTATGCCTAATGTTCAGCTATTTTCCTGGGATCTCCATTCACCTTCATTCTAAAGACCCCTCTCTGCTCTCTCATATTGAATGCCTTATTTCCTATTTCCTATATCTCTCTTTCTTGGCTCATTCCCTCATTTTAATGGATCACATCCAGAAGAAAATCATTCATTCTTCAAAAAAAACATGTATTGAGGGCCTGCTTATTGTAGGCACTTGGAATATAGCAATGAACAAAACACACCCAACTTCCAACCCTCATAGAGTCAGTAGTCTCACGGGGAAGGAAAGAAAGACATGCCCAAGCTGCCTCACAGAATTGATCTCGTGTGAGATCACGTAAGCACCTACTTCTCAAAGTAAGGTCTGCAGACCAATAGCATGGGCATCACTTGGGAACTTGTTTAAAAGGCAAATTCAGGCCTTGGAACTACTGAATCAGTGCCTTCACTTTAATAGAATCCTCAGGTAATTTCTACGTTCATCAAAGTTTGAGAAGCACTGCCATAGTACTTTGCGAATCATAAAATTCTGTCAAATACAGGTTATGATTACTATTAGTCATGCTCACCAGGAAACTGCCACAACCCTGGCTGGCAGATACATTCCTACTCCAGCTAATAAGGGAATGAGGGTAAGAAAGCCTACATCTACTCCCATTATAAAAGCTGTGCTATTTCCAGGATATGTTGGTTTGGAGTGTTTTCTTTCTGTTGTTTGCTTTTTAAATCAGTCTAAACTCTCCAAGTCGATAGACCCCGGCTTCAAAACTCTATTGGTGAACTTCACGCTTGGTTATTCAACTGGTTCAGCACCATTTCCTGATAATTCAAAAGTCCCAGGAAGACTACTTTGATAAAGTAAGAAAATCTTGAACAATACAGGCTTCAGATTTACAGAGTCTTATTGTCATGTTGATATGTCCCAGATTCATTTTGGGCCTTTGTTCTCCTGGCTGGAAGAGCTGACAACCTCTTCCTAGGGGTTCATAGATCCCTAATTAGTCTTGCTCCACAAGTGCTTTAGTCAAGGCTTGATAGGAAAGGTGGTTGTACTGGGAGAAGGGGTATTTGGGCCTTCAACAACTGCCTTATGAGAGAAAAAGGAAATCCTTTGTCAAACTTTTCCTACAGTGGTGTTACTAAAAGTTAACATACAGATCACTCAAGAATCTTATTTCTATGCAGTTTTGGATTCACTATGCCGAGTGGGGCCCAAAATTCTTCTTTTCTATCAAGGGACTAGGAGATGCTGACGCTGCTGGCTGGTAGACCACCCTTTGAGTAGAAAGGACCTTGGAACTCAAGAGGAACCAGTGATTTTGATTCCCCCACTGATGCTGATGCCGCTAGTTCCCCCATCACTAGATTCCCCCAAAATCCACAACAGGATCCTTTGATAAAAAAAAGTCAAACCAGAGTAAATTAACTTACTTGTACATTAAGAATTTAAGAAATTCAAAGATCCATATGAAATCTATACATACATATTTATATATTCTTTTTAAAATTAGAAATGCATTAAAATGTTTTTATATTCCTTCTTTTTTCTTATTTCTACTTTCTAAATTTTCTAAAATAAACATAGATTAATTTTATAATATGAAAACAATACATATTCATTACTAAAATATATTTGATTATATACTGCCCTATTCTCTGGGCAGTGAATACTGAATACTGGGTAAAAAGATCTTGTTCTTTCCAAAATTATCACAGAGTATAACACACACACACTCAAACACTGCCTCTTTCCTCCACCTTCCCACCAATAAGTAGCTCATAGGGGCAGCTCTGTGAACTGCAGGAGGCCAAGTTCTAATCGGTTCCAAATGTGTCAACATCACATTTTTCTAAGAGAAAGAATTGTTTTTTGGTTTTGCCATCTTAATGGTGAAAATATATGTAGTGTCAATGATAGTAAATAACTGCTATTCTCTTAAGAGTCTTTTATGACAAAAAAAAAAAAGACTTCATTAGAAAACTCTGGGCTTCCCAAAAGAACTTCATAAATGTCTACTTTTCCATGTTGATTAATAAATTTATGATTATCTTAAAGCAATTCAAAGACACAACTGGCTTATTCTCTTGGGATTAAAAAAAGAGTGGATTAGTAGAGATAATTCCAGATGATTTTGTCCTACAAACAAGTAGAAAAGAGCCACAAGAGGGACCAGGCTGTTTGATCAGAGACTCTTCTCTTAAATGCTCTTTCATTATCTCTAACAATACTGGACATTTCTTGAACACCTATAAGGGTCCAGGGATTGTGTTAAACCTTCAGATGGATTATCTCATTTAATGCAAACAACAACCTAGTTTCCCCATTTCACAGTTGAGGAAATTCTAGGGAGGTTGAGTAACTTGCTTACACATACATGGTGTCAAGGCAAGACAGGATGTGACCGATTCCAGGGAGCATGTGTCTCTGGAGTACTCCATAGAAATCAGCAAGCTTTCCATAAACCAAGTATTTACAAAATCATCTCAGATTGCTTTCTGACTTTCTAGCTCATGATTAACCCCCAGCTTATTCAAGATACTTACATTATACTCATCTACTTATTGTTTTATCGCCACTAATTAATAGCAGTTTGTTCGCTGGGGGCTTCAGAGAAAGACTCGCTTGTTTTCCTGAATTAACTCTATTTGTGGATTCTTGTAATTTTCTCCGTTTAAAGATATGTTCAGAGAAATCTTGGGTGGCTATTCCTTTTCATTATATCACTATTCCATGCTTTATCTGGTTTTTTTCAATCTTGGTTTGGCTTAATTTTCATCATTTATTGTTGCCCTTATAACTTATAAGTTCCTCTTAGGCAGAGACCATTTCTTTTCACCTAAAAATAACAAAGCTTCAGAATCAAAGACTGAAAAAAAAAATTAGCAATGGTTGTTTCTGGGCTGATGGGATTATGAAAAATTTTTTTTTCTTTCTTATACTTTAAAAATTTTCACAAAGTGCTTATACTTAGGGCAAAATATTTTTAAAGTATTTCAATTTTCCATGTCTAGGACAGTATTACATGACAAGTTGATTTTTACAGAATAACACTGAAAAAATCTAGAGATGATGCCAGTAATAAATAGAAATAAAATTCTTACACTAAATCAAAGCTGAGTTACATGTGTTAGAGGCCCAGGAAGAAGGATACTTCTCCAACAGCAAGAAAGGAAAAGAGCTGGAAGCAAAACATTTCTAAGCGACCTCATCCTTGCTCCCCAGAATCCAAGAGGCCCAGGTTTATAAACACACAGACAGCTTTGGGTTCACAGAACAAAACCCTGTTCCATTCCCCAAGAGAGGAGATGGCTCTGTGGTATAAACATGGCTTATCACCTACCTCAGTGCAAAGAGCCATTCAGTCCCGGTGATACTTTTTCTAGGCACTGTGATGTTTCTGAAATTTTGCGTATGGTGCTTTTAAGCAGAATCTCTGATAGAAAAGATTCTGAAGTTAATTCTGAAAACGTCTCTTTCTTTCTATCTCAGGCAAAAACTAGGAAGCTAGAAAGACTTGGGTTTTCTTTTATTGGCATTGCCAGGACTTTGATAAATGCTCTGTCTTCCTCCTAAAGCTCTTCAATGACAACTGTGATGTCATTGTTTTGTACTGGAGGCATCACAGTGCATTGTTTGAGTTGTACTCATCAGACAAGTGCTGCTGAGAGGTGATGGTTGAGAGAATAACAGAGAAAATGTTGGCATCTCCTCCTATGCATGAGTCAGAGAGGAAATCACTACCATCTTCTCTATTTGTTATACATACTGTGTGCTGAAAGTACAAAAGGAAATTTCCAGCTGTCCTTGTCAGAGCAAACCTGAAACCAAGATCAGAATGGAAGCTCCAAGAGACTGGGTCAGGCCACAGACCAGAAATTACAGGTGATAGACATGGGGGAAATGGGAGTTCTGGGGTCTGCTTTGAGGTAAAATTCTCCAAGGAATAGTAAAATCTTCTACAAAGCCTTTGAGAAGTGAGAGGGCATTAAAACTTGACAGAAGCTCTTCCTCAATACCTTCCAGAAAGGAAGGTTTCCTACTGAGCTACCAGGTCAGAAACCTAATAAAATAGCTCATAGAACCCTTAAAAGACAACCATTAAAAGCTTGGTGTCATGCTTTGTAGGTTGACTGAGTTCAAATCCCATTTCTACCAAGTACCAGTTGTGTGATGTGTCATTTAGGGTAAGTTACTTAACCTCTCTGAGCTTCAACTTCTTCATCTATGAAATAAAGATGATAATGAAACCTAACTTATAAAAATGTTATAAGATTTGGGCGGGCCGCGGTGGCTCAGCGGGCAAAGTGCTTGCCTGCTATGCCGGAGGACCTCGGTTCGATTCCCGGCCCCAGCCCATGTAACAAAAACGGAGAAACAGAATACAATAAAACAAGAAAATGTTTAAAAATGTTTCCCTTTCTTCCTTCCTTCCTTCCTTCTATCCTTCCTTCCTTCTCTCTGTCTTTCCTTTAAAAAAAAAAAAAAAAAAAATGTTATAAGATTAAATGAGGAAAGGTTTACAAATTACTATGCATATTAAGTACACCGTGTCTAGCACAGAGTAGGTCTATAAAAAAGAGGGAGTTATTATTTTGTGTGTGTGTGTGTGTGATTATATGTGTGTGTACCTATATGTATGTGTATATATAAAGAGTATTGAGATGCTTTGTGTATTTCATAGCAAAGAAAGATGAAAAGCATTCTAATTATGGCTTTGGACTTATTAAATTGATTGAGAGCATGCAAAATGTTTCATGTGTTAGATACCCAATAATGAAAATAACAGTGTACCATGATAAAGTTGTCCTGTATTCTGGATTAATGGCTTTCCAAACTCACTGAGAATCAGTTTAGGTAAAACAGTGTGTCAGTTTCTATGCACAGCTTCACAGGGTCAGTCTTTAAGCATCAGTGAAGGAGGTAGCTGTTTAAGGCATATTTTCCCTGGTTCCACCAGGCACCACCTTTCCAAAACTATCTCCTCCCCACTCTGCAAACACCTGTCTTCTTATCCGTTTGAGTCATTTCCCTGTGTTAGTCAACAAAGGTGAGTACCTGGCTTGTATAAGGCCACTGATAAAATGCTGGTGTGATTTGGGGGCAGAGATGAAGGGCTTGGCTGCATCACTCTTAGCCCTGCTGTCAGCGCAAAATCCTCAGCAAAATTTTGAGGTAAACAAAGGCTCTCCAACTCTTCCTTTCTTCCTCAGCCCCTCTCCCTGCTTCCAACATCTGGTATCCCCAGTCTGCTTCCTCTGCTTTCCTTTCCTCTCAAAAAAGAAAAAAAAAAAAAAAAAAAAAAAAAAACTCGCTCCGGAATCTTACTGTAAAATATAAAAAAAAACTGGCTAAAAGCTTTGTTTCCATTTGCTAAAGCTGCCAAAATGCAATATACCAGAAATGGGTTGGTTTTTCAATGGGGTTTTATTATGCTACAAATTTATAGCTCTAAGCCCATGAACATGTCCAAAGTAAGGCATCAAAAGGAATATATCTTCTCTAAGGAAAGGCTGCTGGTATTTGGGGTTCCTCTGTCACGTGGGAAGACACATGGCTATGCCTACTAGCTCTTCTCTCCTGGTTCTGGTTTCAATGGCTGTCTCTAAATGTCTCTGGGCATTTCTCTCTAAGCAATCTCGGCTTTTACTGTCCTTATCCTCTTCACAAAGGACTCAAGTGAAGGATCAATACCCACCTTGAATGTGCTAGGTCACATCTCAATTGAAATAGCCTTACCAAAACATCCCACCCACACAAGGTCTGTCCCCACAAGATTGCATTAAAAGAACATAGTCTTTTCTGGGGAACATAACAGCTTCAAATCAACACTAACTTAGAGGGTGTCAGAATATTCTAAACTTATTGGAATTTCTGGTTCAACCAGCAGTGACTTACAATACTAAAGGCCTTCTTTCTAATGTTGAAACTGCTGCAGAAAGTGGTACCACCTTGAAACACAGGGCAGGGGGGCATCTAAGGAGACCCAGCTTCCCAACAAGTCTGGAGCAGCCAGGGAATGGCCCAGTGGCATGCCAAAAAGAGCGAGCACTTCAGTGAGTTTCTGGAACTGGAGAAGGATGGAATTCTGAAGGGGATTGAAGGAGGGCATCAAAAGAATATATCTGTTAAAGGCAGGGTGACGAAGACCCAGGCTTCCACCCTCTTACATTTGCCTCAGATGAGTCCTAGAGCTGAAAAAATGTGGAAAGAGGGAAAAGAGCCCTACTCCTCAATTTATCTTTCAAGTATCATCTCAAGTCTTCTAGCCTCAAAGCTATTTTAGGAGAGGGAGTCTACCACTCCAATTACCACTTCAACTGCTTCTACACCCACATTTCCTCCAACGGCATCAGTTTTAATGTACACCTCCAGGGCAGGGTTAAATGAGTTAATATATGTAAAGCAGGAAAAAAGTGTGGTGTAGAGTAAGTGTTATGCATGTAATTGCGATTCATTTATGTTCTCTTTATTGTTATTGTGCCACAGCCCTGAATGTGAGGGATGTTTGACAAGCCAAAGGAGAAAACTTGTAGCTGCCCGTTCAACACCAAAAACACAGGACCCCAGTAAATTTCCACAAAGGAAAATATCCTGGTTTTTTTTTAATAAAGATTTAAGATGGAAGAATGGACAGTATTTTTCTAGAGACTGACTTCCCTAATGGTGCTGGTGATGATGTCCTGTATCATTTAATCCCAGAAGGCAACGGAACCTTTTCTTATTTGAGGTTACCTCTTTCTAGACCTTTAGATTCAGGTTGAATCTGAATGTGGAGGGTTCTCACCTCTAATGATAATACATTCTCATACGCTACTACTTGTGAGAAAGTCATCAGTGAATTAGATAAAAAAGGAAAGTCCTCTGAGAATTGAGGATAGAATCTTTTGACTGCTGTTAGCATCTTAGGAAGTGACCAGCTAAAAATGTATTTGCTAATATCTGGACACTGCAGTTCTGCTTCCTGGGGAAACCAACACCCAAAAGTCACAATAGACCTATTGATATAGGTTAATTCAGTGCTAAGATGACCAGTGGGGTAGTTTTGTTTTTTCGTTTTTCTGGTTTTTTGTAAAAGGGAACAGTGTAATAAAGAAAGTTTGTGTTTATGCCTGACCTAGACCTTTCACTTCCTCTGGCAGGAGAGAAGCAGATGTTCAGGGTAGGGTTGGGGAGGGGATGGGGGAGACAAGGGAAATAAAATAAAATTGTAGCTCAAGTTTTTCTTTAAAATATCTGCCAAATGCTCATTCTTTTAGGAGAAATATCTTTAAAATTTCAACACAGAAGGGTTTCTTAATCTTCGAATATTAGCTCTTTATAGCCTAATCTACCTCACATTTTACAAAGGCACAAAGTCAGCGATACACAGACCATCTTTTCAACAAATGGTTTAGGGATAATTAGATATCTACAAACAAAAAAGATTAATTTAGACCCTTATCTCATGCCATACACAAAAAATTAACCCAAAATGAATCATAGACCTAAATGTCAGAGCTAAAACTATACAACTTTTAGAAAGAAACATAGGCTATCGCCTTGGGTTAGGCACAGAATTCTTAGGTATGATACCAAAAGCACAATCCTAAAGAGAAAAAGTTTATAAATCAGACTTCATCGATGTCAAATTTTTTTGCATTTCAAAAGACACCATTAAGACAATTAAAAGGCTGGGAGAAAATATTTACAAATCATACATATGATAAAGGACTTGTGTCCAGAAAATAAAGAACTCTTGCAGTTCATTAAGAAGAAGACAAATAACCCAATATAAAAATAGGCAACAGATTTGAATAGATATTCTATTAAAGAAGATATATAAACATCAATAAGTACATGAAAATATGCTCAATATAATTAGTTGTTAAGGACATCCAAATTAAAATCACAATAAGATTCCACTTCACACCAATTAGAATGATTATAATCCAGAAGGCATACAATAATTTGTGCTGGTAAAGATGTGGAGAAACCAGAACCCATATACTTTACTGGTGAAAATGTAAAATGGGGCAGCTACTTTGGAAAATAGTTATGCAATTTTTTTTAAAGTTCAAAATAAATTTACAATAAGATCCAGCTATTTCTCTCCTATGTATATGCCCATGATAAGTAAAAAACATATATTTACACAAAGACTTGTAAGCAAATGTTTTTAGCAGCATTATTTATAATAGACAATACCTGGAAAAATTCATTTCCCATCAACAAAATGTGACATATCCATACAGTGGAATATTATTTGGCAATAAAAAGGAATTAAATACTGGTACATGCTTCAACATGGGTAAATTTTAAAATATTATGCTAAGTGAAAGAAGCCTGTCACTAAGGACCACATATCATATGATTAAATTTATATTAAATATCCAGAATAGGCTAATCTATAGAGACAGAAACCACAATTTTGTGGTTGCCTGGGGCTGGGGGTAGGGGATCCTTTGAGTGTGATGAAAATATCCTAAAATTCATTGCAATGATGATTGCATAACTCTGTAAACTTACCAAAAAATCACTGAGTTATATAGCTAAAATGACTGAATTTTATGATATATAAAAATTATACATCAAGTAAACTGTTAAAAAATATACATGAGCCAAGTAAAAACCAGGATCAGCAAATATTGATATCCAAAACATATCAGATTAAAAAGAATGACTGAGGGCAGACCACAGTGGCTCAGCAGGCAAGAATGCTTGCCTGGAATGCCAGAAGACCCCGGTTCGATTCCCGGTGTCTGCCCATGTATGTAAAAAAAAAAGAATGACTGAGTTTAAAAAAAAAAAAAAAACTGACCTTCCTGACAGTCAAGGCAAAAGCAGAGAAATTTGTAGGGTTACATAACTTTACTTATGCTAAAAAAAAAAAAGAAGAAGAAGAAGCAAAACTTCTTTCAGGAAAGACTTGTTTCTCCTAGATCTGACTTCTGAAAATAATTTACTATATATAAGTTTATAAACATAGTACCAGCACAGTGTATATTTTCACTTTCACTAGCAAAGAAAAAAATCCAGGGAATTCCATATATTCCTATTTCTAATAGAACACCTCAATAAAAGTCAAAGGAATGTTGTTATAGCTTAGTTTGAACTCAGCATTTTCAATGCCTAGTCAGAGCAGTGATCTCCAGTACTCTGAGTCCATGCAAGTCAAGAGCTCAGAAAAACTCAGGAAAGAGTGATTAGTAGCTCTCTTTGGTTGTACTTCTCATACATCATTTTTCTCATTGGAATTTTAACCAGGTTTTTATTGAAGAGGATCCAAAATTGACTTTACATGTGAGTTTCTCCTTTTCCCTGTGGCTGATTGAAAGGAGATTCTTGTGCTACAGATGTCAGACATGTAGACAGTTAAGGACCTTGATGAGTTTGATTTTTGCTCTTGCCCGGTGGCATAACCTTAACATAGAGCAGGCTAGAAAAACTAATGGGACTATAAGACATTTCTCTTAAAAAAATTTTTCCTCATGAAAGTTCATTAGTAAAACCCCAAATGTTTATACCCATAGCACTTAACGAATTATCCTTGGCCTGAAAGATTTGCAGGGCAGGAGCTAAACAATCGTCTGCGCCCATCACTTATGAACTTCTGAATGTGGCTCCTCTGGAACCTCTAATCTGGTGCAGAAATGAGTCCTTATAACTCCAATGGGAAGACTTGTTTCCAAAATGCACACTGCCACCCCACAACCCCTGAAACATGACCACCTCCAAAAATGGCACACTCAACACTGAGCTCTTCTGACTGACAGAAACCAACCATTCAGTGTAGGCCCATGTCATCAGCACAGAAAATAGTGGATTTTTTTTTGTTTTCTATCAAAACATATAGCTCTGGTTTATCTAACAGTCAAGCCAAATTATCGAAGTTAAAATGAAATAACAAATACAGCCATATTTAATGCTACCTAATACTGAAATTTTACCTCAAAGCCCTTTCTCCTGCTCTTTCACAGGAGGTCTGGGATGCTGTGGCTGGAGAAAAACAAAAAAAGCCCTGGACTTAATAGGGCCCTATAGTGTAGGTCAAAATGTATGCTGCCAACATCTTAAATGTTCTCAACCAATTTTTCCATTAGGTGACTCATCATGCCAACAGCCACTTGCAAAACAATGAGCCCAAATCTGCCTGATTTGAGCAGGATATTAAATCAAGTGAGCGAGGCCTGAGGTCTAATTAAAGTAAACGCTGGTATTGAGTCTCGCTTTGATACCTGTTGCATACTATAGTTTGAGCCCATCTTTGAGGGTCTTCAGCACATCCTTACAAGGACTGAGTTTTGAGCAGTGAAGACAGAAACAGTAAGCTGAAAATGAAAGAACAGGTGACTCCTCATAATGGCTTTGTTTCTACTCATTTTATAATCTGGGCCTCTGTTTTTGAGATTAGAAATGCTTCCAGTAGTACATTATGATCACCAACACACCGTATTGACCAGCCAGCCACATGGATGGAAAGGAACCCTCCATTAATGAATGATGTTAATAAGCTACCTGTCTTTTAGCATTCATAACAAAAGGACAAAAAGGAAAACAGCAGTCATTGCTGATCGAAAGCTGGTATTCTGCCACAATGGAAGGAAAGAAGAAATAATGAAGACTTAGAAGACAGAATGGTCCTGCAGGAAATAGGTCAGGGGTGGAGATAAAGGGAGATGAGAGACCGAGAGTCACAAAGAACAGACGAAGAGTTCTCCATACTGCCCCCAACTCAGTCCCCTTCAGACATACGCTCCCCACCCCCATTTCATGTGTCAGGAGGGAAGGAAAAAATGGAGGAATGAGGATGTACTCCACCCTGCTGTCACTCCATCTCAATAGTTCCAGAAGGTCTAAGAGGGGAATGACTCACCAAAAGCACTGCCACCAACCTCACCCTCCACTTGGCAGTGCATAGAGACCATTAGGAAAACACCTCCTCACATTCTCACCCCATGCCCATGCCTGGACAGTTGTCTGCATCCACACAGCAATTATACCCTTCTCTCTGTTGTAATGCTGTAATTAGTTCTGTCCTAGACTAATCCCTTGGACTTTGTTCTAGATCCCACCTGTCTGCCTTCTCAGGAACCAAGTTTCAGCCGTACCTTCATTCATTCCTTTCCCTACTACATATACCTATACTCAGATCTCACCTGATCTTTAATTAAAATTAAAAAAAAAAAAAAAAAAAGAAATCCTCCTAGACCCTATATCACCTTTTAGGACTTTTTTTACTTCACAGCCAGAAATCCTAATTGGAGTCTACATGTGTCTTCATTTCCTTATCTCCTCACAACTGAAACCTCACTGCGATCAGGCTTACCTTGATCAGCAATAAACCTCCTGTCATCAAGCCTAAGTGATATTTTAAATTATTTTATTATGGAACTGTTCTGTAGTTCCAGATCCTGTTAACCAGGCCACACTCACTGCAATGCCTTCCTCATCTCACTGGGGGATCCACATCACCCAGACTAGCATAATGTTAATACTGAATACATCTCTAGAAATATTTAGGACTAGTTGGTTGGTTGGTTCATCTAGTGCTGTGGTTCTCAACCCTGGCCGCACATTAAATTCATTGGGAACTTTTACATCCAGTAGAACATCTCATTTGGTTGGTCTTGGTTGGGCCCCAGACAACAGTGTTTTCTAAGAGTCCCCAAGTCAGGCTAAGTGCTCACCAGAAATCTTGCCACCCCATTCTATGACAAATGAAGACACATGCAGATGCCAGTTATATTTGCAAAATGCATAGCTGTCATTTTATATCTTATCCCTTCAGTTAGATTTTAGATGGAGCTTTATGATTCTGAGAGAGTAGAGTGAGTTTTAAAGGTCCCTTTAAAAATTTAAGTAAAAAAGTTGGTTAAAATTGGCTCCTCTCCGGCCGTGCCAGATCCATGTTCTCAGATTTCTCCCACCCTACCTCAGCCAGGAGCCCAAGGGACCAACCGAGTCACAAATCTATTTATGAATAAACAGCCCTGATGGTTACAAAGTGGAAGAATTTTCTTCCTCTCCCTTCTGGGGCTGCTAGTATTCTTGGGAGTGCCTTTACTCCACCCTCCCCTTGGCTTCCAAGAAACAACACACCCTCCCAGAGGCTCTGGCATTCTCTCGCCCTCCTGCCTTGAGGGGGCAGAGTCTGGTGTGTGCCTGGCTCATTGGAGAAATTCTGTCTGTTACTGTTTATGAGGGAGCATCTCTCACGGACATGGCGTGACCAGAAAAGTATCTTCACACTGCGATAGTTGTATTAGTGTGTTTAATTACTTGACTGTGGATGTGGTTTTGGGGGATTTAGGGTGAAGAAGTGAGCAGAAGTTGGTCAAAAGAGGGCTAGAAGAGCAGAAACAAAATAGCTATAAAAAGCTGTGACACCCAACCGCACTAAGAAACAATTCATTCCACCCCAGCTTGCCTTTTTCTCACATATTTTACTACAAACATCCACCATCCACCTACTTATACTAGCGAGGGAGAAAGAGAGGTCAAAAAGGGCAATAATTCAAAACTGCATCTTGAATTGTGATCGATCTGTTATTTTAAGATAAGTTAGGACTAAGATCATTTGAAAAGACCCCTCAGTAACAGGAGGAGTCCTAAAGGTACAAGCAGGGATAATGGAAAATCCTTGGAACATTGTGCTGCCAGGAGACAGAAAGTCTGCATACTCCCACTCCATCAAGTTCTGCTCAGCAAAGCTGCAGAATTTCCAGGAAAAATAAAAATTCCTCCAAAGTTCTATTCATAGATAATCAGGCTTAATCTGAAGGTTAGAATAGGGTAGTATATAGTGCTCCATATTGGAAATGGCTTAACATTTTTTTTATGTTGGTAAAGACCAGATTCTACATATTTTACATATTGGAAGCATGGGCTAAAGGGAAGGAAATGCAAGGGCAAATAGGGGACAGAGCAACCATTTGCAAAGGGCAACAAATTCAATTAATCAGGGAGTGGTCATTGTAAAATGCATGGCTCTGGTCCTAGTGTTTTGCCGAAAAAAAACTGGGGCTGTCCTTATGATTTTGCCTTCCTTGTTAATCCTATTATGAGAAAAGTGTAAACGTTGTTCCGTGTAGGCAAGTGGAACTATGAGTGTTGGGTGGCCATCATGGGAAGTAGATTTCAGCTCTGTCGGAGGTGGGCTGCACAATAAGTTAGTGAGATCCCCGTGCTCCTGTATTCACAGACAAGGCAACCACCATTTTTAAGTGAAAAGGGCAATCAATTCAGAGGTGCTGGAGTTTTAAGAGGCCTTTTGGAGCAAAGGCAATGATTGCAGTTGTATTATCGTAGCAAGATTATTGAAATTGTCTTTCTGGCCTCAGTGATCAACAAAACTACTACTTCTAAATCTTCACAAATTTTAAGGATCTATTAAGTACTCATCAGAGTGACAGGTTTACTAAAGAATAGAGAAAAATTATTGCAGTCATGTAATGGATTAGTGAGAAAGCAAAAGAATGGGTTCCTCCGAACAGGACAATCCCAAATAGGAAAAATAATTCTGAAAATTTCCAGAACCTCTTGTAAACCTTCTTTTCTTCCAAATAATGATCGTGGAACCTCCCTCTCTGCAAAGAACCAGACTGCCCCAACATTCTGCCTGGGTACAGCCTTGCTTGACTCATTTTCCCTAAGGGTAGGGAGGACAAAATTAGAGTGAGGTATTTGTTGGGTTTAAGCCACACTTTTAACTTAGCTAGCATACACTCTGTGTGGGTTTTATAGCCAGCTGCCTCTCCTTGATGATTAATGCAGCTCCACAGAAACCTCCTGTTCTCTGCTCTTCCTCCCATCTTGGGCAAGTACCAATGACTCTCAGGCTAGAGCTGACAGACCCATATGAAAAAGGCTTATCTGTGATGAAAGATGACAGGATAATGATGATTTATTACCTATTATATGTGTGTGTATGTGTGTGTGTGTATTTTAATAATAGGAAGAATGATAGCAATAGAAGCCAAGGGGAGGTGAAAGGAAAGATAAGTATAGTGGAAATAAAGAGGAAAAAACGATATAAATGTGTGCTTTAGTGAAGGTAAATCCTCTGACCCTGCAATGCTGACTCTTAGTGCCTACCTTAGAGAAAACATGCACTGGTGCAAAGCACGGTATGGATGAGAGGATTCTTTGCCAGATGATTTGTCAAATAATAGTGAAAAAATTAGAAGTGGTCTAAATATTTAGTCCACCAACAGGTGAATACATAAATAAGTTGTGGTTTTTCTGTAGTGTGGAACAGTCTGCAGTAATTAAAAACAATAAGGCAGAACTATTTGTATTGACACAGAACATTCCACAAGGATTTGGGGGAGTGTTTTGCAAGTTATAGAATGATACATATAGCATCATATGCATATTAAACATACATATGTGTATTAAACATACACAGAAAAGAAACACATTATTTTCTAGTTTCTAAGAGTTAATATCTATCTTACAGTGAAATTCCTGAGTTAGGTTCTCCCCAATCTGAGAGCACGTTATAATACAAACATCCTTATCATTTTTCCATGTGGTTCTTGCTGGGGAAACATTTTAAATCTAGCACCCCCAGGCATGCTGTGAACCACAACCCATCCTCCACATAGCCTTCAGGTCTTTCTAAATTATAACCTGGACCTGGTTCTTCCTTGAATCCATTATTTCTGGGTAGCGCTGTCTTCTCCATCCGAATGCTTTTGAACGGCTTACAAGGCACTTCAAGATCCAATCTTTGTCTCGATAATCTCCTATCTTTCCATTCAAGATCTCAAACTCTCCCAAGTAAATAATCACGAATCTCTGCTTTATAGCTCTGTGTCTTTCCCTTTTTCCAGTGTTTGATCACTAAAGGAACCCTCACTATCTAAAGGTATGGTCAATCCTGAGTGTTCCCTGAAATAGAGTAATGATGGGCCAATTCACAAAGCCATGAAGAACTGACACGTTCTTGTTCATTTTCATATCGCCATATACAATCACATGATGAAGGCGTATACAGATGTCACTTTTTGTGTGGAATGGGCAAAGCAAAGCCTTTTTACAAGTCTTTGTGGTTGACTGTTCTTTGCTTAGAGAGAAGGTGATGGAGGAAGACTTCAGGTGATGCTTTTCCTCAATGCCCCTGTGTAAAGGAGTAAAAGCTAATCCCTTCTTAGGAAGTTCAAGGTAACAAAGGCCCACATCACAGTGACGTCACCTATGGGACATATGACATAGATTTGTGAAAATCCTACATTAATATTACCCACCCCCCTACATTCCTCTCCACCTGTCTCTCTACTTCTCTCAACCTATCATCACCATTTCCACCAATTTAAGAGTTTCCAGATCACTCGACCTGGATTGAAGATTTAGTACAAAATAATCAAATTCGTTTGAATTTTCATTTCCTAAAATATTTCCATTAAGAGTCACATACGGTTTTTTAATACATTAGAGAAAATACATATCCTTTATCTGAAGACATTTTAGATATTTTCTTTTGGATAATGTGTAAGGTGTTTCATATTTCAACTTCCTTTACTAATTATTTAATAATTTCTCAGCTTTGTAGAGTACATCATATTTTATACCTAAGAATATATTAAATTTTACCCTTGCAACAGTCCAAAAACCTAGTCACAAGTATTCTGTCTCCTAAAAATCTCTCAGACCTGATCCATCCTCCCCTTTCCCACTTGCCTTAACCTTAACTCAGGGTCTCATCGATTTCCACTTGGACTTTTATATTAGCCCACCCAAAGAGCCTTCATCCTATCTTGCTTTTCCTTGCTCTCCACCACCACCCTCCAAAGTCCATTCCCCACACTGCTCTGGATCTTTCTAAATTACAACCTGATCTTTTATTTCCTTGACTTAATTACTTTGGGAGTTTCCTTTCACCAGTACAAAGTCCAAAATCATTGGCATAATATACAAGTCATTTTCCAAAATCTGGCCCTTGCCTCTCTCTAATCTCATTTCTTACCCTTCAGACCACAAAGATTTGCAGTGAACTGAAGACATAATTCCTTATTATACCTTTATGCCTTTACATATTTTTCCCTCTTCTAAGAATGCCCTTTTGATCTTTGTCTACTTGATGAACAGCTATTCGTTCTTTCAGAGACAGATCTAGTGTCTCCTATTCTATGGAGCTTTTCTCCAGCACTCAAAGGCAGAAATTATTATTCTCTCCTCTGGGTCATAACTTAACCTTTATATCTTATATCTGTAATAGCACTTAATCACACTGTTTTTCAGTAACTTCATTATATCACTGGGATCCCCTAAGAAGCTATGAACTCCAGGAGAACAGGAACTCATCATATTGACATTTATATGCTCATTGCTTGCCCAGTGTTTGGTACATTGTAACTAACATATATATAATTGTTGAATAAGTGAATAAATAACTGAATACATTTGGGGAGAGAATATAGTCTGTTATTTTTCCATTTAGCAGGGAAACTGGGCTCAGGAAGATTAAGTCTCGTGCCCAATTTTGACCAGCTGTAGTGATAGAACGAGACTTCAAGCTCATGTCTTCTCATTTCAGATACAGACATCTTTCCTTCAAATCGTCTTCTCCACCCAGATGAACCCAGTAATAGTATATAAATTATAACATAAATCTCTAAACTCTACCCTGAACCTTAGACTGGTTATTTAATTCTTGGGGCTTGTGTCCTCAACTCGAAAATAAAATAACAGTCACCATTTCCACCAACTTAAGAGTTTCCAGATCATTTGACCTGGATTGGGGTGGATTAGATAATGTATAAGAATTATAAATCAAAATTTTATGATCATACCCAAGAACTGAAAACAGGGACTCAAAAAGATATTTGTACTTTGATGTTCTTAGCAGCATTATTCACAATTGCCAAAAGATAGAAGCCAACAAAGTGTTCATCAACAGGCAAATGAATAAACTCTAGTGTGTGTGTATATATATATTCACAACAGGATATTATTCAACCATAAGAAGGAACTAAGTTCCAATTCATGTAACAACATAGATAAGCCTTAAAGACATCATGTTGAATGAGATAAACCAGACACAGAAGGACAAATATTGTATGATCTCACTGACATGAAGTCATTAGAATACATAAGGTTAGAAACTAGGATACAGGTGACCAGGGCTGGAACGGGGCAGGGAATGGGGAGTTAATGTTTAATTTGTATGGAGTTTCTTTTGGGGTGAAGGAAAAATTTTGGTAATGGATGGTGAAGGTAGCACCACTTGGTGAATGTAATTAAACACAACTAAATTACAAGTGAAGGTGGTTAAAATGAGAAATTTTAGGTTGTATGTATGTTACTAGAATAAAACTTAATAAAAACAAGAACTATATAGCACTGTACAACATGAAGAGTGAACCCTACTGTAAACAATGGACTATAGTTAATAGGACAATTATAAAAATGTTCTTTCATGAATTTTAACAAATGTACACGATGTTAATAATTGTGTAGTATGTGAGAACTCTATTTTATACATAAGTTTTTCTGTGAACCTACAACTTCACTAGTGTAAAAAAAAAACAGGTGAATCAAATCAAATGAAAAGTGAGTTTCCATTCTACAAAGGTTCCATGGACTAGGATAACTCTCTAAAACCTACAACCTCCAGATGGGTCCCTGGATCATATAACTCCTGAAATGCAGAGGAGCCAGGCTTTCAAGAACATCAACTAGTTCCATCCCCCTATCCCATGTTATCAATAACCCCTTCGAACATGAAAAATTTAGAATGGGCATAGCCCAAATACCCGTAAAGAGTGAGAGAAAGCTCAAAGTTGATGATGGAGTTATACAGAAAATGTATAAGTGCTGAATTATTATACTGATATTTCTCTCAGTCTCCAGTAACTTAGAGCAACTAGAAATAAAAAAAAAACTAAAATTGTGAAATTGTAACCCATACCAAACTCTGAAATCTGTTCTACAACTGATTGTTGCGACGTACTTTGAAATTTATTGCTTTTATGTATATATGTTATTTAAAAGAGAAGGCGGAGCATAACAGAGAAGACAGAATTTAACAAATGAGTATAACTGCTGATCACAATATTGATATTTCTGTTGGTCTCCAGTGTCTTGGAGCAGCTAGAAGAAAAAATCATGGAACTGTAACCCACACCAAACTTTGAAATCTGTACTATAACTACTTGTTAAAATGAACTTGGAGATTTATTACTTTTTTGTATATATGTTCTAATTCACAATAAACAAAATTTTTTTTTTAATGAGTTTCTATAAAGCTGGAAAAAAATCATTGGGAATATGGGAAAAAAGTCTACTCCATAAGGAAAAACAGGACAAAGGCACTGAGTTGGAAAGTATTGAGGGATAGTTAAGAGTTTGCAGTAACCAGAGTCAATGGTAGAATTATGGGAAGAAAGTCTAAAAAGTTAGGTCAAGCTCAATCAGGGAGGACCTTGACATTTTGACTCCCAAAGAGGAGGCAATGGATCAAAATATTGCTTGACCAGAGCTCAATTTTTAAAGACTTGATTCATGCAGCTCTTTATAAGAGTTAGAGCAACAAGAGATGGGAACTTCTCAGCTAGAACTGCTCACTTTCTGGGCTCATGTTTTACAACTTTCGGTTACGCAGCCTGGTTTTCTGCCTCGCTTGGCTTCAGATGACTTTTGGCTGATTACAGAAATCACGTCCACTCTTAAGGAGCAAGACTTAGCACCCACGAAAGTATTAAAAATCAAAAGTTTCCCAAAAAGCAGAATTCCAAAAGTGTAGAAATGTCAATAATACAGAAATATAATTCCATTTTGAAGGGGATAGGCTGCATTTGGATATAAATTCAAATGTGCTTGCCAAGAAGTCACATTATTTTTGAAGTTGATAGGGGTATATATAAGGTGTGCATGAATTCGAGTAGAAAGGCATATATGGGTCCGATACAGACAAGAGAATAAAAGAGTAGAAGGACAATGTATTCACACTGGAGTTTTCATAGCTTTCTATTGGCAACCATAGCCTCTTAGGCTTCAGATAAAAGAGCGTCTGCCAAAGGTCACCAACCAAAGCCAGAGTAATGATTGAACTTTCAAAATAATCATGAAGCGCTTTAGAGACTTTCTTTTCCCTTCTTGACTCTCCAGTTCAATTCTATTAGTATAATGAATGAATTTCAATTGAAAAAAAAACACTATGGGGGGAAGTAAAGATTTTATAAAGTACGGTACTTATTATTATTTATATCTGGGCTTCTGTGACAAAAAGAAAAATATTTACTAATCTTTCAGGGATGTTGTTAGGGTTAAATAATCTATGTGGCTATGTGAAACTTACAGCTCCTTAAGTTTCAACCAAAGTGTTAACTGATCTTTCTTTAGAATTAAGTCAAATCAGCTGTATAAAACTACAGCTCATACTCAAAAATAGCACTTTATAGCATGAAATGTGTCTCACAACCACAATAGGGAACTGGCAGAATGGTCTTTGTTTTTCAATCATTTTTTCCACTAGTTGCTCAGTAAGGTTCTAGAATCTGGTTCCTCAGACTATATTGTAGACTCATAATTATTCAAATCATGTTTTGTTTTAGTAACTCAAATGTTCTCTCTTTTGCATTAAATAACATATTGCCTTTTTTTGACACTCAGCAGTTTCTTAAATGCCAAGATAATTTCTTTTTTCTGATCTTCCTAACATGTGATTGACAGAAATATTTATGACCTCCATATCATTCAGGAGACTCCATAAAGTGTTGTACTAATCAAAACAATTATTGAAATTAAGACTTTTAAAATGCAGATTACAGGACTCATTGGTCCAAAAAAGATTTTTCACTTGTAGGAGAATATTAGAGACACTGTTGTAAAATATATAAACCAGAGGATTAACAAAGGATAAGATGAACTATGTCAAGATCTGATATGACTTGTTTTGCCACCTCTCCTGACCTCAATTTCTTCATTCTCAGACGTGAGAAAATAAATCTACCACATGGAATTATTAGAAGGAGTAAGCCAAGGCTTGCCTGTGCAATCAGTTTGTAACGAGGTTTATGTAAAAGTTACTGTTACTGTGGTGAGAAGCTACCAACTCTGGATGTTTTTCCAATAAAGTAAGCAAAGGAAGAGGGAGAAAGCACTAGCCTTGTAGAAAGGGTTAGGGGCATAAAGGGAAGAGTGTAAGGCTTCAGAAAAGAGTGCTGGAGGGATAATAATTGAGCTACAGACTCATGTAAAGGAGACTAGACAAGTAAAATGTATTCACTAAAAATTAATTTGCACAAAACACAAGATTTGTGTCTGCTTTAAACAAACGTATCCTTTTGACAGCGTTTGTCTGAGGTACGAACATTGGCAATGGAGCTTGGACTTTTTAGAACAATATCGAATAAAACATTTGTTTGCCCACACATTTTTGCCAGAGCACAGACAGGATGCTGTCTATAAAGAGAGATGGCCCATGTTGTTTGCTTTTAATAGGCTCACCTGTACCTGCTCTTCCAAATTAAATCAGTTTTTCTTTCTCAGTGTCCCCTTTAAAATCTACATTCATGTCTGTCCTACTTCGGAAGAGTACAATCAATAATGGAGAGTATTTTTAATGTCATCATAAAAATATTAATGTGTCCAAGTAAAGAAGTATATAATTTATTATCTCTATTGGGTATAGTCAGTCTCTCCCCCAACCTTTAATCCTAGCAACCATTGAAGATTGCTTATTTTGCATTACCTTGGCTCTTTCCTTTTCCATCCTGTTTTGTCTAAAGGACACAATTTACAGGTGATAACACTTTGCAGGGGAGCACACAAAGTCTCTGACAGATTGAATGATATCCTAAAACTTAACAACCAGGAAATTCTCACTCTCTTGTGTCTGGCTCCAACACCAATGCTATTCTGGAGGCAAGAGAGACGGTGTCAGGACATTATGTTCCATTTAAGTGATTCCCTCCAAAAATGAGTAAAATTTTCTGAGTTTAGTGGTAGCAGGTGTTGTAGTACTACACTCCAGAGAGACAAAGGACAAGCCACCCCCCTTTGCATTTGAATTTCAGTGACTTATTAAGGAAGAGTAGTTTGAGCTTACACTGTTCTATCTATATGAAGCCAGACAACCACTTGAAAGAAAGGGACAAAGGTGATTCTATGAAGTTGAACAAGATACCTCTAAGGTCCCATCTCTCTCAGATTCCACAATCTCCTGATTTTTTGGTATCCTTTTCTAGTTTCCCAAACCTAAAAATAATTATGTCTCATTATTTTAGGACTAACACAATGTCTCCTAATTCCCCTGGCCCAGAAATGAGGATATAATTCATAGAAAATTGTTCTTGGCTATTGCATGAAATCCCTTCAAAAGTAAACCACACAAAAATTAAATGGCTATATGTAACATTCAAGTCACTAAGACATGCTGAAGTGTTTCTACACTCAATAAGGAGAAGGCAACCTCCCACTCAGACTCTAACCTGGCCATAATGAAATGAAAATAGAAAAAAAGGTGTTTTGTCCCTTCTCCACCTGCCCCCACCCCTGGGCAAGAGCTGGCTGGCCACAAATTTGGTTGCTTTATTAATAAGAAACATATTCTGACGTTTTTTTACACTGATATGACATGATTAGTTCTACTGAAAATAGTTTTTTGAGGATTTAATTTCTTCACTGTCAAAAGGAAGAACTAAATCTCATTTCCACAGCAAACATATTGAACCCAAAATACCTTGGGACTAAGATCCTGGGGTGAAAGTTCATAAAACTAATGTGATACCAAGCAAAACAGATAAAGAGCAGAATAACCATGTGACCCATGTCCAGTCCAGGTCTGAGCATACAGTGATAGCTTTGGTTTTACTCTGAGCCACTATAGAGAGGAAGTTCAATGCCAGTTAGCCACTAATGGGAAATTTATGTTCAATTTCGACTTCCCCTGTTTTTCCCTTTTTTACTTCCACAGTTGCAAATTGAGTTTCTATATGCAAGCAGACATGGGTAAGCCCTGTTGAAATAATACCAACTGACTAACTCACAGAGATAGAGAAAACTCAAGTGGCCACCCAAAGTGGTATCATCACTTCATCATACTTGATGAAAAAGTATCTAAAACATGAAAAATAAACTAATTAAAATGGATATATGAAAATTTATATTAAAATGTTGAACTAACAATATAATAAAAACTTATTCACTGATCCATTCAGCAAACACTTGTTAAGCACCTACTCAACAAGTCAGGCACTGAGGACTCAAAGATGAATAAGAAACAGACTTGTCCTTAAAGAGTTTTGTTTCTAGTTAGTGGGAAACAGACACATGACCATAGATATGCAATAAGGAATTATGGGTGTTATGAAAAGTGGGTGGATCAGTAACTATGGGGACAAAAGAGGAATTAGTTAAGTTGTCTTTAGAAAGAAAAAAAGAGATAGTATGTGCTGAGTCTTCAAAAACAAGTAGGTGCTCACTGGGCAGAGAAAGTAAGAAACAGTTTTTAGGACAGCATGAACAAAAACATTCAGGGATCAAACAAATGGCACATTTGGGAACGTAAATTAATTTTGGAAGCTAAAAAATCAAAGAATGCAATGGACAAGATTCAGTAATGATTCTGAAGAGATAAGCAGGGGCTTCATGAAGAGTCAGAATGATATACTAAGGTGCTGAGGCTGAATGGGGTGCCAATCAATAGTTGAAACTGTAATGTACCTGAAAAGCCATGGTCTTTTTCTAATCCAGTCTTGTAGTGCAGACCTATTGTTTAGGGTGTAACTTTGGTTAGGTTGTTTCCATGGAAATGTGACACTCCCACTGTGGGTGTGTCCTTTTGATTAGATTACTTCCGTGGAGATGTGACCCACCCGATTATGGGTGTGACCTTTTAATTAGCTGGAGATGTGACTCCGCCCATTCAAGGTGGGTCTTAATTAGTTTACTGGAGTCCTTAAAAGAGCTCATGGAGAGAGAGACAGTTCAGAAGCAACAGAGACACAGATGTTTGGAATTGCAGAAGCCTCAGGCGATGCCAGTAGCTGCAAAAGCCAACAAGCTAGACAGGAACCAGAGCCCAGCAGACATCACCACGTGTCTTTCCATGAGATGCTAAGCAAGCCAGAACCTGGAAAAAGCCAAGGGAAACTAAGAGAAGAAATTCAGAGTTGCCCCAGAGAAGCTAAGAAAGGACCATCAGACACCAGACACATGACTTCCCATGTGACAGATGAAACCTGGACACCATTTGACCTTTCTTCAGAGTCAAGGTATCTTTTTCTCGATGCCTCAGTTTGGACATTTTTATGACCTTAAAACTATAAACATGTAACTTAATAAATCCCCTTTATAAAAGTCATACCATTTCTGGTATATTGCATTCCAGCAGCATTAGCAAACCAAAACAGGGAGCATCACAATCCCACTTGTGTCTTAGGAAGTGCACTTTGGGAGAAATGCAGAGAATTAATATTAAAAAATAGATATTAGAGGAAAGGAAACCAGTATGCAGAAGTCACTGCAATGATCAAAACAAGCTCATGAAGCCTGAATTGAAGGCAGGGGTAGTGATATGGAGAGTGTACAGATATAAGAGCTGGAAAGTGAGTAGAAATTACAGTCTACTGACAAAAACCCAACTGATTTACTGTTCCTATCCTTATAATTTCAGGTAGTCAAGTTATTTGAACAAATGATTCCATGTGGGGCATAACTGGGTAAGATAATTGTCTACATTGAGTTTCACTTCTCCAATAAAAAATTAGGACTTCTCCTGTACAGTAGGATAACTATAAAAAGAATGAACTTCACTGTAAGTAAGCAGGAGGGAATGGCAAAAAAAAAAAAAAAATAGGCAATCCTCAAATGATAAATCAAGTTTATAGCAGTTTGAGAATCTTAACCTACTTACCCTTGGGCAATAATTTATTCAGTAAGCACGTATAAATGAATACACAACTCTGTGATGATATTGTGAGTCATTGATTGTACACCATGTATGGAATGTATATGTGTCAAAGATCTCTCAATAAAAATATTTAATAAAAAATAAGTACATATTGAGCACATACTTTGTGTCTAAAATTGTCCTAGGTGTGAGATATTTGCTTCCCCTGGAGCCTTCAGCCTAGTGGAAAGACAGCCATTAAATAAATACTCTTACAAATTCAATTGCAATTGTGTAGAAAAAAACTAAAGAATAATGTTTTATGAAAGCATGTAAATCCTATGGCTATGAGCAAGCACAAACCCTGGACAAGACACAGGTTCATAAAGGCAAAGTGGACTCTGAACTTCACATTTGCATCGGGGTGATCTTCTTAACAAGAGGGCTACACTTTGAAGGTGAGCATAACTCAAAGCAGAGCCAATTTACAAAGACTGTGAAAGGTATTTTTGCATTAGTTTGTTTGTATTTCTTAGATACTAGATTCAAGGAAATCTCTGTCATATCATTAGGTAGACAAAAACTCAAGATAAGACAGCTCAGGGACTAAATATCACAGATAACAGTTTAAAATGGTACAGTGTGCAGGTATTACAAGATAAAGAGACAGGAAATGATGGCCCATTCAAGGAAAAAGAGAAAAATAAAGAACGCATCAATGAAGATTAGACTTTAGAATACCCAACCAAAAGAAAATGCAGACGAAGAACTGAAAGATATTAGGACAATAATGAATGAACAAAATTAGAATCTCAGTGAAGAGACAGATATTTTAAAATGGAACCAAACAGAAATAGTGGAGTTGAAGACAGCAATAACTGAAATGAAAAATTCTCTAGAGGGTTTCAGAAGCTTATTGGAGTGGGTAGTAGAAAAAAAATCAGTGAACTTGAAGATAAGACAATTGAAATGATTCACACTGAAAAGAAAAAAGATCAAAAAAAGTGAACAGAGACTAAGAGACCTGTGAGACACCAATAAATATAGCAAAATGCACATTATGGGAATCCAGAAGGAGAAGAAAGAGAGAAGTGGCACAAGGAACATTCAAAGAAATAATGGCAGAAAACTTCCCAAATGTAATGAAAGACATAGTTGTCCACGTGCAACCCCAATGAATCTCAAAAAGGATGAAATCAAAGATTCAAAGTGAACCATGCTGAGACACATAGTATTTAAACTGTCAAATGCCAAGGACAAGGAGAGAGTTTGAAAAGCTGCAAGAGAAAAGTAAAATGCTATGTACAGGTTAGTGTGATGCCCTGATAAATCCCAGAGTAATTTAGATAGTGAATAAAGAAGTATTTGCAAAGTCCCCTTGGGAGAATGGAGAAAAAGAAGGAAATATTCAACTTCCCATTTGGAGAATTTCTGATATTCTTACAAGCAAATCTATGGGCCAAGTCCTCGATCTTGGGGTTTGCCCCTAAGAAACTTATTCCTGAAAAGTATAGACTAAGCCTACTTAAAATTAGGCCTAAGAGTCACTGCCAGACAACCTCTTTTGTTGCTCAGACGTGGCCTCTCTCTCTAAGCCAACTCAGCAGGTGAACTCACTGCCCTCCCTCCTACGTGGGACGTGACTCACAGGGGTGTAAATCTCAGTGTGGGAGAGAACTCCCAGGATGAGCTGTGACCTGGCATCAGGGACTAAGAAAGCCTTCTTGACCGAAAGGGAGAAGAGAGAAATGAGACAAAGTTTCGGTGGCTGAGAGATTTCAAACAAGTCAAGAAGTTATCCTGGAGGTTATTCTTATGCATTTTATATATCCCTTTTTTTAATTTATTGTGTATTGGAGTAGCTGGAAGGAGGTACCTGAAACTGTTGAGCTATATTCCAGTAGTCTTGATTCTTAAAAATGAGTGTATAAAGATATAATGTTTAAAATGTGACTGTGAGATTGTGAAAACATTGTGTCTGATGCTTCTTTTATCCAGGGTACAGACAAATCAGTAAAAATTTATGGATAAAAAATTAATAAATAATAGGGGGGATGAAGGGTAAAATAAATTGGGTAGATGGAAATACCAGTGGTCAATGAGAGAGAGGGTAAGCTGTATAGTATGTATGAATTTTTCCTTTTCTCTTTTTATTTCTTTTTCTGAAGTGACACAAATGTTCTAAAAAATGATCCTGGTGATGAACACACAACTATATGATGATATTGTGAGCCATTGATTGTGTCCCATTTATAGAAAATACATGTGTGAAGATTTTTCTCAATTAAAAAAAAAAAAGACTTCAGTAAACTAATCAAGACCAATCTTGAGGGCAGGCCACGGTAGCTCAATGCCAGAGTTCTCGCCTGCCATTCCAGAGACCCAGGTTCAATTCCCAGTGCCTGCCCATGCAAAAAAAAGAGAAAAAGTAAAAAAAAAGACCAACCTTGAATGGGTGGGCTCACATCTCCGTCTAATCAAAATATCACACCCACAATTGGGTGCATCACCTCTCCATAGAAGCAATTTAATAAAAATTTCCACCTTAAAACAATAACCCCCACAAGTTTGGATTAAGAAAAGAACATGGCTTTTCTGGGATCTTCGAACTAGCACACACCCCCAATTCAAGGTGAGTCTTAATTTTTTTGCTGTAGTCTTCTATGAGGAGAATAAAAGACTGAAAACATAGAGAGAGCTCAGAGCCAAGAGAGACCAGAGAGATGACACCAAGACACAGATATCTGGAGATACTAAGCTTAAAAATGAAACCCAGAATTTGCCCCCAGAGATACTAAGTGAGGACCCACAGATGCTTAGAGAGAAAATCCCTGGAGTTAGAAGCTGAAAGAAATGGTGATTTGGGAGTAAGTACCAGCAGACACCAGCCATGTCCCAGCTGACAAAGGTGTCCCAAATGCTGGCAGCATTTCTTCAGAGTCCAGATATTATCCGTTTGATGCTTAATTTTCACGGCCTTAGAACTGTAAACTTGTAACTTAATAAATCTGCTTTATAAAAGCCAACCCACTTCTGGTACATTGAATTCCAGCAGTTTAGCAAAGCAAAAACAGGGGGGATTTCATAAATGGAAGAATAATAAAAATAGCATGACTTGCAATCAGAAACAATGGAATCCAGAAGTCACTTGAACCACATATTTAAAATGCTGGAATAAAAACTTGTCAACCCAGAGTTCTATATTCAGAGAAAACCTTTATCTAAAAATTAAAATTAAAATAAAAAGCACAATAATTAAATTAAAGTATTTAAGATAAATGAAGTCCAAAAGAGTTCATTTCCAGCATTATGCACTACAAGAAATACTAAATGATGATTTTCAAGTTTAGGGGAAAATAGATGTATTTTTTTTCTTCTCATAATTTTGTTTTAAGACAACTGACAGTTTAAAACAAAAATAATCACAGTGTAAAGAGAAGTTTATAATGTATACATAGCACAAAAGATGGGGAGTCAAGTGAATGGAATTATATGGTTGAAAAGTTACTATGTTTGTAAAGTTGCAAATGGAAAGTGGCAAGTGGTACAATATATACTCTGATAAGTGAAAGATGTATATTGTTATCCCTAGAGAAAAGACTAAAAATAATTATGCAGATAATAGTAGACATAATTAAAAATTAACAGAAAAATAAAATACACTATGAAAAATTATTTATTAATGAAAAAAATGGCAGTAAAAAAGCAATAGAGGAACAAGAAAACAGAAGGGACAAATAGTAAGGAACAAGATGGTAGATTTGAATATAATCATACCTATAATTAGATTAAGTGAAAATGGAATAAACATCCCAATTAAAAGACAGAGACAAACATAATGGATAAAAAAAAAGCAAAATCTAACTATATTCTATTTATAAGAAAAAGCATTTTAAATAAAAGGCACAAATGAAAGAAAAAGGCCAAAACAGATATATCATGCAAATGGTAAAAATAAGAAAGCTGTGGTGGCTAAATTAGTATCAGGCAAACCAAACTTCAAGACAGAGTGTATTATAAGAGATATAGAGGGATATTTCATGACAAGGGGCAATTCATCAGGAGTCATAGCAATTTTAAACACACATGAGCAATAACAGTGCTTCAAAAATCATAAAGCAAACACAACTAAAGGGAGAAATAAACAGTTCACATTATGTACAGATTTTTCTCCCCTCTCTCAGTAACTGGTAGAACAAGTAAACAAAAAAAAATGATAATAAGGATATAGAAGGTTTGAACAGTATTAAACAAGCTGACCTAATTAAAATTTTTAAAATACTGTATCCAAAAACTATAGAATATATATTGTTTTCAAGCACAAATGGGATTGTTCACCAAGATAGACCACAGGCTATTTAAGTCTCATTAAATTTGAAAGCTCAAAATCTTACAGAATAAAAACAAACAAACACACAAACAAAATCTTACAAAATATATTCTCAGATGACATGGGAATTAAATTAGGAATCAATGACAATAAATACAAAGAAAATCATCCAATACTTGGAAATTAAATAACATTTCTAAATAATCCATAGATCAAAGAAGAAATTTTAGAAAAATTTGAATGTCTTAACTGAATATTAATAAAAATACAACATATCAAAATATGAGAGATATAGCTTTAAATGCCCATATTTTTAATAGAAATTTATAGCTTTAAATGCCCATATTTTTAATATAAAGAAAGGTTTATAATCAGTTATTTTAATGTCCTAGGCTGCTTAAGCAAATACCATGAAATGGATAGGGTTAAACAATGGAGATTTATTTGCTTGCAAATTTGAGACTGGGAAAATGTCCAAATCAAGGCATCATCAAGGTGATTTTTCTCCCCAAAGACTGTACTGTTCTAGTGCTGGCTGCTGGTGAATAAAATCCAGAAATATATATCCTTGGTTCCTCTGTCACATGGCCAAGATATATGGGGCATCTCCTTATTTCTTCCTTCTCTTCTGGGTTCCATTTCAGCTTCTTGCTTCATGTGGTTTTCTCTCTCTCTGAATTTCATTCTCTTATAGGGGACTTCAGTAATAAGATTAAGACCCATCCTGATTGAGGTGGCTCACACCTTAACTGAAGTAACCCCATCAAAAGATCCTACTTATAATGGGTTCACACCCATAGGAATGGATCAATTGTAAGAACATGTTTTTCTGGGGTACATACTGCTTCAAACCACCACATAAGTACTCTTAAGTTTCTACCTTAAAAGGTGGAAAAGCAGAATAAATTATATACAAGCTAGCTAGAAGTAAAGAAATAATGGGCAGATATTAAAAAAACAAGTTACACAAACAATATAAAATTAACAAAACTGAATGTTGGCTCTTTAAGAAGATTAGTAAAACTGATACATCCCTAGCAAGGCTAATCGAGAAAATGAACATTAATCCAACATCAGGATTAGCAGAAGGAATATCACTAGATATTCTATAGACATCAAAATGATAATAAGGGAGTAGTATGAAAACTTTGACCAATAAATTCAACAACTTAGAAGAAATGGAAAATTTATTGGAAAACACAACTTACCAAAATCGACTCTAGAAGTAATAAACAAAATTACCCTGTTTCCATTAAGTAAATTGAATTCATTATCAAAATCTTCCCAAAAGAAAATGTGAAGCTGCAATGGTTTCTTGGTGAATTCCTTTTGAGGAATTTAATAAGTTACAAATTTATATTACCCAACCTTTTTCTCAAAATAGAGAAGAGAACACTTTCCAATTCATTTCATAAGGCCAACATAATGTTGATACCAAAACCTGAAACAGACATTATAAGGAAATGACATTAGAGACTAAAACCCTCATTAACATTGATGCAAAAATCCTCAACAAAATATTTGGAACAAAATCCAGAAATATATAAAAATTAAAATATACCATGAGCAAGTGGGTTTTATGCTAGGAATAAAAGGTTGGTTCAACATTCAATAATCAATCAATATAATTTACCATATTACCAATTAGAAAGAAAAAAATAATATCACCCTATCTGACAAAATTCAACAAATATTCATAGGGGAAAAAAAGCCTCTTATAAAATTAGAAGTAGAAATTTTCTCAATCGGATAAAGGGTATCTATGGAAAACCTACAGCTAAGAAGGTCTTCAGTGAAACATGTATATCCATTCTCACCACTTCTGTTCTACTGGAGGACATAGCAAGTACAATAAGACAAAAAAAAGAGAGAAAAAGGAGAGAGAAGAAGGAGGAAGAAAGGGAGAGAAAGAAGCAAGAAGGGGGGAGAATAAGAAAGAGAAAGAGTGAAAAAGGGGAAAAGGAAGTAAGGAAGGAAGGGGAAGAGGAAAGAAAGAAAAGAGAGAAAGAGGAAGGAAGGGAGAGAGGGAGGAAAGAAAAGAAAGAAATGGTAAAAAAAAAGATTGGAAAGGAAAAAATAAAACTATCTTTATTCACAGATGACAAAACTGTCTGCATAAAGCATGCCAAGGAATCCAAAATAACTACTGTTCTAGTTTGCAAGCTCCTGGAATGTGATATACCTGAACTGGAATAGATTTTTAAAGAGGGAATTTAATAAGTTACAAATTTACAGTTACAAAGCCTATAAAAATGTCCAAACTAAGGCATCCAGGAAAAGGTACCTTAAATTGATCGGTTAGGAACACCTCTGTCAGCTGGGTAGTCACATGGCTGCCATCTGCTGCTCCCATGCTCCTGGGCTCTGTTGTTTTCAGCCTTTGTTTCTGTGGGGTCTCCTCACTTTGCTTCTCCAGGGTCGGCTTTCATCTACTGGCTTCCCTTGGCTCTCTCCAGGTTCTGGCTTACTTAATATGTCGTGGTGATGTCTGCTGGTCCAAGCATCTATGTCAGCTCTCTCTCTGTCGGCGCTGTCATTTCTGTAGGTTCTCTCTCTGTCAGCTCTGAGGTTTCTGTCATTTCCAAAATGTTTCCTCTTTTAAAGTATTCCAGTAAACTGATCAAGACCCAGCTAGAGTGGTTGAAGTCATCTCTCCAT
Source organism: Tamandua tetradactyla (assembly GCF_023851605.1). Lineage (NCBI taxonomy): Eukaryota > Metazoa > Chordata > Mammalia > Pilosa > Myrmecophagidae > Tamandua > Tamandua tetradactyla. The sequence goes on from NC_135336.1 coordinate 45,548,186, forward strand.
CTGTTCAAAAGGTCACACCCACAATTGGGTGTGCCACATCGCCATGGAGATAATCTATTCAAAAATTCCCAACCTACAGTATTAAATCAGGATTAAAAGAAGCAGCTGCTCCCACAAGATAGGATCAGGATTAAAACATGTCTTTTCTGGAGCACACAATACTTTCAAACTGGCATAACTACTAAGATTAATAAGAAAATAATAGGAAAGTCACAGGATTTTAAAATGAATTTTATTCCTACATACCAACAAGAAACACTTGGAAAATGATTTAATTTTATTTTATTTTTTTTTTTGTATGGGCAGGCACTGGGAATCGAACCTGGGAAAATGATTTTTAAATACAATTTGCAATAGCATCAATTGTGATCAAAATATATAAACTAATTAGGAATAAATTTAACAATATTTACTATGCTGAAAACTATGAAACACTGCTGAGAAAAATCTTGAAATATATAAACAAATGGAGAGTTATACCATGCTCATGGATTGGCAGACTTGGTATTGGTTAAGATATTCATTCTCCTCAAATTAATCTACTGAACTAACAAAATCCCAATCAAAATTCCAACAGATTCTTTGTAAGAAATTTGCAAGCAGAGTCTAAAATTTCTATGCAATGTGAAGGAACTAAAATAGCCAAAACAATCTTTAAAATAAAAAAACAAAGTAAGAGAACTTATACAACCTGATTTCAAAACTTATAACAAAGCTATAATAATCAAGACAAAGTGGTATTAGTGGAATGATAGCCACATATCTCAAAAGAGCAAAATAGAGAGTCCAGAAATAGACCACACCTATGGGGGCAATTGGTGGTGACACCAGAATAACTCAGTGAGGAAAATATAGTCTTTTCAACAAATAGTGCTAGAGCAATCGGATATCTGTCTAGTAGAAATCTGGCTGATAAAGAAATGAATTTCAACATGTACAACACTGCATAAACAAAAATGAATTCAAAATTGATGATAAACTAAACCTAAAGACATAAAATGTCTAAAGGAAAATATTTACATGATCTAGGAATAGGCAAAAAAAAAAAAAAAACTCTTAGGATGGGAAAACCACTAACCATAAAATTAAAAATTGATAAATTGGACTCAAAATACACTCTTTAAAAGACACCTTTAAAAAAACAAAAAGCAAGCCACAATCTGAAGGAAAATCTTTGCAATATATATCTCTGGCAAAGGACTAATATCTAGAATATATCACAAGCTCTTACAACTCCAAAACAAGAGGACAATCTATTTCTTTTATGGTCAAAAGACTTGAACGGATACTTTATCAAGAAGATATGTGAATGCCAATAAGGATAAGAAGAGAGGCTCAACATCATTACTTATTAGGGAAATGCAAGTCAAAACTAGGATAAAATACCACTACACATTCACTGAAAGGCAAATATTTTTTAAAACTGGCAATGAAAAATACTAGTAAAGTTGAGGAACAACTGATTTCTCTCATACATTGCTGTTGGGATTGAAAATGGTACACTTGGGAAAACAGTTTGACAGTTCCTTTTAATATTAAACACACACTTATCACCTGATCCAGCTATTCCGCTCCTAGGTATTTACCAAAATGAAATGAAACACATGTACACATAAAAACTTGTGCATTGAGTGGTGCAACAGTGGCTCAGTAGGTAGAGTTCTTGCCTGCCATGCCAGAGACCTGGGTTCAATTCTTGGTGCCTGCCCATGAGGAAAAAAAAAAAAAAAACCTTGTGCATTGAGCCTGCCCATGCCAAAAAAAACCCAAGAACTTGTGCGTTAATATTTATAGCAACTTTAGTCATAATAACCAAAATCTGGAAATGAACCAAATGTACACCAATCAGTGAACAGCCAACAAATTTTATTGATACAAGTCAGCAATAAAAAGAATAAACTACTGATAAACACAACAATGTGGAAGAATCTCAGAAACATCATGCTGAGTGAAAGAAGTCTGGCACAAAAGAGTATACCTACTGTATGATTCCATATATATGAAGTGCTAGAACAAGCAAAACTAATCTACAGTGATAGATCAGATCAATGGCTGCTTAGAGAAGTGGATGGTAGAGGGATTGACTGAAAAGGGGCATGAGAGAACTTTCTGGGGTAATGAAAATGTTCTATGTCTTGAATAGAGTGGTGGTTACATGGGTGTATATTTTTATTGAAGTGTAAGCTTTAAATGTATGCATTATTGCATGTAAATTATACTTCAATAAAGTTGATTTTTAAAAGCATGCTTGTCTAACCCTTTAAATTAGGAGCCTTATCTTCATCATCACCTTGTAATGAGTCATTCAGAAAGAAATTTTATAAGGACTAAGTTCTTTATGAGTCACACACAGGCACCTCAGCATATGCCTAAATTTCATCTGTGTTATATGTGTGTGTCTGGAGAAATAAATACTTTTAAACTAATAAAGCCCCTGCCCAACATCTCTGATTCTGGGCTATGGAAGAATCTGTAACTTCAGTTCTTAACATTCTAAGCACCCTCAGTAGCTATTTGTTGTCCAGATCCTAGAGTAAGCATGTGTATTTATTTTATAAACAAATTAAAACTATTCAAAATGTTGGCTGCTGCAGAGCTTAAGGGTATATTCCCTATAAAATCTGCCCCAGTCTCAGAGCAGAGGTAAATAGGTAAGAGTCTGTCTAAGGAGTGAAGCACTACTACATCAGATAACGCTGTCGGAATAGCCTCCCCTACTCAAGAATCCTCTTACAGACTCTTTTGAAAATGCAGGCAATAGGGAAGCTAGACTTTTCTCTTCTTGCAGTTTTCCTACCTGCATGGGGAAATTGATGTACAAGAGTGAGGAATCATAAACAAAAGTCACTGTTAGCCTGTGCAATGTCCATGCATGATAAGACAAGAGCCCCCATTAATTTGAAAATCTCCCTTGCTGCTTTGGAGTTCTCATAATAACAACAAAATGGACATAATTTCACATATAAACTCAATCCCTGGGTAAATGTTGTATTTGTTTTCTATTACTACATAACAAGTTACCACAACTTAGCAGTTTAAAGAAACACCCACTTATTATCTCACCATTCTGTGATCAGAAGTCTGGAGAGGCTTAGATGGATTCTCCGCTTAGGGTATCACCAGGCCAAACTCATTATGTCGGCAGGGCCGAGATCTTATCTGGAGGCTCTGGGAAAGGATCTACTTCCAAGCTCATTCAGAATGCTGACAGAATTCAGTTATTTGTGGTTGGAAGACTGAGGTCCCCATTTCCTTTCAGGCTATCAGCCAGCCAACTCTCTGCTTCTAGAAACACATGTATTCCTTGGCTCAAGCTCCCTTCCTCCATCTTTTTTTTTTTTTTTTAAAGGAAAGACAGAGAGAAGGAAGGAAGGATAGAAGAAAGGGAAACATTTTTAAACATTTTCTTGTTTTATTGTATTCTGTTTCTCCGTTTTTGTTACATGGGCTGGGGCCGGGAATCGAACCGAGGTCCTCCGGCATAGCAGGCAAGCACTTTGCCCGCTGAGCCACCGCGGCCCGCCCCCTTCCTCCATCTTTGAAAGCCAGCAATGACAGGTTAAATTCCTCTCAGCCTTAGAATCTCCCTGACTTCCTCTTCTGCCATTGACCAGAGAAAGCTGTCTGCTTTCAAAGGGTTCGTGTGCTTAGGTCAGCTCACTTGGATAACCTCCCTATCTCAAAGTCAATTTATTAGTAACCTTAATTACACCTACAAAATCCCTTTTGCCATATAACATAACAACCACAGGAGTAATACCAGGGGCAGAAATCATGGAGACTGTTTAAGAATTCTGCCTACCCATACTTACAACACCACTGACCTTCCTTGTGTCCTCCCAGATACCATTCTCCCAGGCCTTGTAAAGCTGTCTTTAAGAAAAAAATTCTGCTACCCAGTTATTCAAAGCCTACTTTCCAGAGTGTAAGACGTAAGACCAGGAAACCACAGAAAAGACCAGGTTTCCTGTCAGAAAAGGGAGAGGTCAGTGAGAACTAGAAAAAGCCTCAGAGAGGAAGTGGTACCCAAGACGCCCTCCTAGGAGACATAGGATTTGGGAAGGCAAGGGCGTGACTGCGGATGGGAATGAACAAGGCACCCGCTGAAACAGTGAGACCCACCTGAGAGTCTGTTGGGCAACAAAGGGAAAGTTGGACGGGCAATGTGAAGACTTTGAAAAACTGTTTTAGGTTTCTGTAAAGAGTATACCAAATAGTTGGGAATTTGGGGTTTGGTGAGGAAAAGGAAAGGACTGGAGAAGAATAATTAGAAGGATATAGAGGACACTGTCTGTTAGAGATACCTACCAACAATCTATGATGATTGGAGTGGCTTTGATATATTCCAGTAAAAAATATGGGGAAACAGATGAAACAAGCATGGTCAAGTGTTTGTAACTGATAAAACTTCATCATATGTGCAGAGGGGTTCAAATACAGTATTTCCCTACTTTTGTGTGTATTTGGATATTTTCATAATAAAAAGCAGAAACAAAACAAAACAAAAAAGATGCCTATTTTGACAATCCAGAAATGAGATCTTGGAAACCTGGTTGTGGTTGGGGGTGAAGAAAATAGAAAATAATTTTCACCAAATTTGGAGTGTCTATTTGGAATAATCTGACAAAAAAATAATCTTATTTGGTCTATACAAAAATCATTTTGTGAGGGAAAAAAGAAAGAAAGAATATCATTTTGTGGGGCCCTCGAGTGGCTCATTTATTTACTTATTCTTCTTTGCAACATGGTAGAAAATAGTATATTATTTTTAAATTTCTCTGCAAGCTGAATTCAGAAAACTTTTCTGAAATCTTTTGGGTAGATGGATCCTCCGATGTTCCTCTGTTTTCACAAATTATGTGTTTTTAATTTTCTTTAGATACATAAGAAATTGCCCCAAGAAAAACTGCTATGCTGAAAATAAGCAATTCTTATTCCCCTATCTGCAAGGGCCTACAAAAGAGAATATTGAGAAACTTTAAAAATAATTCTGGAAGGAATAGTGCTTGGGCACAAACGGGGGCGATGAGCTGTTTCTAAACACAAACAAAAAGTGATATCTAATGTAAAAACCATTTGGAGCCAATTCTTCACTGAGATAGATACCCAAACTGAGACCACTCAGAAAAAAGGGCAGGGCCCCTCCTTAACAGGTGACACCTGAGGATCCCTTGAGAGCCAACCATGAGGCAGTCCAAACTCTTAAGCAACTGCTTGAAACTGAAGTCCTGCCCAGGGATATTTGGCTGCAAATAGGGAGAGAAAGTTATGCAGATTAAGGTGCCATGAACCACAAAAACAAACAGTAATTTCAAACTTAATCCCAAATCAATTAAACTAAGGACTTTAGTATTGCTTCACAATCTGAAATATTTCCCTATTGTCAAGTCTAAAGGTACTACACTGTCCAATAAGAAACACAGATTGGGTTCAACTACTAAATCCCCAGAGCTACTGAAACCCTTATTTTCAAAACAATATCCAAAATCCTGTCATTAAAAAAAATAATAATATCTGACCTAAAATAGCATATTTCAATGGAGTCTGGCAAAGTGGAATCAGTATTTACTGCCTGAAACCATGGATTTTCTTGGATTAAACCATGGATTTCCTTGAGTTAATCCTTCACTTTCAAGCATCTTCTGTGTCTCCTCTGCCATTGCCATTGCCAAGAGCAGATGATCTAAAGCATTGATATTTCTTTGTGATCATGCTGCTTCCCATACGGGCAACTCCAAAGTATATGATCCAAGGTAATGAGAAGCATGTTTATTCATTTTGTGCACCATAATGATAATCAAAGAAACTTAAATTTAAAATAATCCAAGCTCTTTTTTAATTCTCATAATAATGTTTAAAATTACAGCCCAATAATTACTTCTTTCTTTCTAATAAACTTTATTCATCCATATTAAATGAGTCTCCTGCTCAATGCTGGGTAAATGAAATGGAGATAATGTCATATATTAAATCTAGGTTATAATAGGTACACAATGATTCTGAGGAAAGACTATAGGATTACTCAAAAAGGAATTTTCATCTTAATTGCTTTGTAAGAGAAATAATAGTAGCAAAAATACATTATAAAAGCTCTTTCCCTGGGGAACTTAAAAACCAGAATGATCTTAGAAAAGTACTTTCAGAAAGCAGACACTGCAACATCTGCACCTCCAAATTAATTTAAACTAAAATTGTGCACCTGAGTCATCTATATATACACCTGTCCAGAAAACCCGGGAACCCCGGGAAATTCTGATTCAGGAAGTCTGGGGTGGGGCCTAGGTATCTGTATGTTTAACAAGCTTTACAAAAGATGCTGAGGTCCACTAAAGAATGAAACCAGGAACCTAAAGCATTCAGCAGCTGGACTACCTGTGTGGCTTCTCTCGTCCCCAAACCTTCTGGCTGATAGGCAAGGGGAACAGCATGAGAGAGTGATTAGGAAGCCTGTGGCTGGAAGACAAGGAATTCATATAAGTATGCAAGACATGCTTTGAGAGAAATAGACCATCTTCTCCTGGAAATGTGCCATGCATGTAATATTTCTGGGTTTTTTGCAAACTCCAAAGTGAAGTGAGGGGACTGGGAAAATAAATCCAGAAACCAGATTTGGGTTATAGTTGGAACATAGAAGTATTTCTGGATTAAATCATAATCAAGAATGAATTTATACATTGAATTTACATTGAAGTATAAATTATGACATGAAAAAGAGGGCCAGAAAGTGAAATTCATTTTAGGAAGTATTTATTGACTGTCTACCTCATGTCAAGTACTGTGCCAGGTGCAGGGCCTCTGACGATAAATGAGATAGTCACTGTCCTTGCCTCAAGGACTAACTTGGGCATTAGCAGAAAAAAAAAAAAAACAGAAACCCAGTAGTCTGTTTCTAACTAATCCCAAAACGTTGTACTCAAGCCTTGTCTCAGAGGAGCCGCCAAAATTTTAGCCAATGGCTGAAGCTGATTTCTCTCTGTGGTCACATTCAATACAGAACTCAAATGACATGAGCAGAAAATAGAGGTCAATAGCACTTTTTAAGAAGTTGACATTTATTAAAGGTTAGAGGAGTTTGTGGAAATTCTTAGCTCCTGATTAAGTAAAAATATAAAAAGGATACCAAATGTTACTGATTTGGTTATCAAATAGAGCTGGAAGATTTTGACTCTGAAACTTGTGGGGGATTCCTTTTGTGAAATAAAAACCAAATTACAGTAACAGAGTTAGCTTTGCAAAGGTAGACTGCCTGATTAAAAAAGGGGGGGAGGGGGAGGAGGGGGACTATGCCCATTTTCATTAGCATACCATCGATGTCACTGTTAAAATTATACGGCTGAGTCAAGTTCAGAACCATGATAGTCATTAATTCATTATTATGTAATAGTATAACTAGCTTAAATCACCACTTGTCCCCACCCCAAAAAACCAGTTATCTCTACTAAGATTGGTATATATTAATTCGCTCATTTAACCAATCTACTGTATGCCAGACATGGAGATTGCAGCAACGAACAGCCTTGGCTTCTGTGAGGCTACATTTTGAGGCATATTCCATCAAGAGTCACCTCTCCTACCCATGGCAGACCTTGTTAATCAAAGCACCTTCTACTGCCAAGCCCCTAGACTGCCTGAGGACCTTTCTCAGAGTGATATTCCTGAGAATATTACCAATCAGAAGTAAAACACAGGACAAAATTTATTCATCATCCCAGATTCTAACCAAACTATACTGAATCACCTCTGGTTCCCCAACACTATGCCTGGTTCATATTATTTTCTCTTATCTGTTCCTTTCTTCTACCTCTTCCCCTTCTATGACAGTCCAAATCAGCTGTTCTGAAGATACAGCTCAAATATTTTATCTTGAAACCTTCTGCTCCCCCACGTTCCCCCCAAACCCCATCCAAATATAAATCCTTCCTGTTCAGAATTTTTTCTCTAATACAGCTAAAATATTTTACCTTGAAATCTTCTGCTCCCCCACATTCCCCCCCAAACCCTGTCCAAACATAAATCCTTCCTGTTCGGAATTTTTTCTCTAAATTCTTAGTCTTTTCCCCCTTTTTAAAATGGTACTTAAACATGGTCTTTCTAATAAATATCTTAAGGACAAGAAATATGACTTGTATGTCTTTGAATGCCTCATATTATCTAGCATATAGCTTTGCATACATACATACACACAAACACATGCTTATTATAAATTGCTAGGCACTGGTTCACTGAATAATTATGAAGGAACTTGGGAGAAGCTCACTGTATTTCTATGTTCAATGGAGGGGTATAATTTTCACTTCCTGTTATCAGGTTACATTTGTAAAGGAAATTACTCTTAAGATTTCATTTATATGAAAGAAGAAAATTATGACTCTTCAACAATAACTTGATATACAGAAATGGAATTAAAATGGATCCTTAACCTGTGAGTCATGGACTCCTAGGGACTGTGAAGCCCCTGATATTGTAAACGGCATTTGTGTTTATAGGTATATATATGTTTTTCTAGGGAAAGAATTCAGAGCTTTCACCAGATTCTCAAAGGAGTCTAAGTTAAAACTAGAACTTATGTGCAGTAAATGTTGCAATAACTGATGCTGACAAAGAAGTTGATATGTCCACTCTCAAATATGTCAAAATGCCATGTTAGTAAAGGCGAGAACACTACTGCTGTTCCAGGTTTTCATTCCTCTCAGGATGATACTGATAATCACCAAAAGTTTTCCCTGTTTCTACTGCTTCCACAAATTAAGTACAAAAAACACAAAGCCAGGGCAGACCACAGTGGCTCAGTGGCAGAGTTCTCCATGCCGGAGACCCAGGTTCGATACCTGTGTGCCTGCCCATGCAAAAAAAAAAAAAACACAATGCCAATATCCTGAGGGACTTAGCTTTTTTTGCCAGATAAACTTCTGAATGTGAAAGCACATATCAAATTTCCATATTTTCAGAATGTAACAAGCATCTACTAATGAACTTGCCAAACAATTTTTTGATGTTAACCTTGTGCACCGTAAGGAAACATTGTTCTCAAAAAAAATCCAAATTCAAATATATTAACTAAGTTAAAGGTATTTAGATTTAGAGTACATTTTCTACATAGGGAAATACAAATACAGTCCTAGGAAAATGAAATGTACTCCCTTCAATGGATAATATCATTGAATTAATGATTATTTAAAACTATACATGAGTTTTTCTAATGTGAATGGACTGTTTCACATCACAACCAGATTGACAGATACCAAGTGACTATAATTACCTTTTGTCTATAAGACATACTGGGTCAAACAACATGATTGGCCCAAAGGGTATCTCTTAAAAAAGGATTTAAGTACTTAACTACAAAGACGATTCATTAATCACTTGTGAGACATATCATAAAAAAAAAAGAAAGAAAAGGTTTTTAATTAATTGAATTTATTACAAAGAATTAGTATGCAATCAAAGCCAAATAAGTTCCTCAGGGTATGTTAGAGGTAAACAAAATAACATTAACAGTAGGTTACTAAAAAATAAAACATATTTTCTAAACGGTAATATAAAACATCATAGGACATCATCATTTTACATTAGAAAACTAGTAACAAATGTTTCAATATTGACATTTTGTTATTCCTACAAAAGTCAAACAAAAATTCCAACAGAATACGTAAATTATAATTTCTAGAAGGTGAGGCATAAAGAGATGTTCTCTTCAAGAGCATGCAATTCCCAACAAATTTCAAGTCTCATCTCAATGCATGAGAAAAAAGCACGTTTACAATTCAAACACAGCACCACTGGCTACTAAGGGACCAACTCTCCATCTGCTTCTTCCAGAGACTTTAGTTAGGTGATTACACAATAATGGCTCCTTTGAATGTGTATAACTTTTTAAAATAGTGACAATTCAGTGGTTCTTTCCCATTTTATTAATTTACATTTCAAATATGGCCACTGACCAAATATGTACAGGTTTTCTATTTTTAAACACAAATATAACAATTATATACAGTTTTCAAATATCAAATTTTATCCATGGTCACCTTTCATCCACTCCAATGACTAAAGATCTTCTAATACCAATGATGATGCCAGGTACGACACATCAGACCAAAAGAAGTCTCAGTGCTATATCCAGAGTGATTTTTTTCCTTTCAAATGCTTTCATTTTTCTTAAACAAATGTTCATAGTACCACCTGCTTTTAAACTGGCAATAGCTACATGAAGTAATGCCTTATACCACAAATCAAAGTCTTTTCCTATCCCAAAACTACTATTAATCAAGTCAATTTTATCATCCAAATTAAATTCAGATGTCTAGATCCCAGATACCTAGGTAAGAAATATTCAAATCTGCAAGAGGAATTAGGTATTTTTCTTCTGTTCTTTTAATATAACCCACTATATAATAGTGAACTAAATATGTTTGTTTCATAGAAACAACTTACATTTGCCAATACGGGGCAAATGGTCTATGTACAGATACATTGGGACTGCCTAACTGACAGTGAGTGTTGCCGACGAGGCTCCAAGCCAATGGAGCTAATATGGTGGAGCTCGCTGCTGAATGGACTTTCCCTTCAGGATACGTCGGATCTGCAATAAAATAAATAGGATTTATGACATTTAATTTTTATGGCTGAAGTGCCATATATCCCTGAGTGTGTCATTCCTTTCGGACATCCTCTACACCTTTCCCATTAACTTGCTACTATATGAAGAAATATAAAACAGTATTTGTCAAGAGTTTAAGGTGAGCTGTAAAAATAAATTATAGCTCTTTCTAAAGCTTATTACAGAGCTCCTATATTGATCTTTGAGTACCAGAAAATAAAACCCCACTAAAAATAATATGAAATTGAAAATCTCCAACAATTTAAATAAGAAAACATTCTTGGGCGGGCCACAGTGGCTCAGCAGGTAAGAGTGCTTGCCTGCCATGCCCGAGGACCCGAGTTCGATTCCTGGTGCCTACCCATGTAAAAAAAAAAAAAAAGAAAGAAAACATTTCTTCCCTAATCTTTACTCCTGCTATTTGTGAGAACACATTGAATACAACACAAGACAATTCATTTATCTCAAGATTAGCCTCACCAAAACTCCTGCTATTTGTGAGAACACATTTAATACAACACAAGACAATTTACTTATCTTGAAATTAGCCTCACCTAAAAGAACCCAGAACCCACCTTACACACAGACACAAGTACTTATTACCCTTCAAGTCAAAATATAGCCGCCATGATATGCAAGTCTTAAAGCACATGCACATAACTTTATGGATCACAGGGAAGCACCCCAGGCTCATGCAGAGTCTAATGATCTTTTATACTGAGTACTTACTTATTAATGTGCCTGGGACTATTTGGAACACACTACACCTACTGATCCTGTATGATCCACATAATCCTTTTGGAAGGCTCACTGCTTACTCAGAAAATTAAGATTCTCTTCTTTTGGTACCTGCAGATATAGCTTTATCATCAGCTTCTGAACCTCAAACCACTCTAACTTATTCTAAAACTGAGTTTCTGTCAAGGAACAGGAGAAAAGATTAGCTGACCTCTGACCATTTTTGGTTTATGGATTAAATTTCAAATTTCTTACTCTTCCTTTGAAAACAAAGCCTTAACTCCCAAGTGCCACAATGACCACTGTGAAATGTGCACACTGATTGAGCCCAACTGAGCACCAGCTGGCCTTCAGTCTGCACAACTTCGTCTCTGTTTATGTTTAAGATGGGAGTGCCTGAAAAAATTTCCTCCCTGTTCTATGGTCCTCACCTGTTCTCCCACAGGGCCATCAGGAACCAAATGCACTGGTTGTTCGTTCTCCAAGTTCCGAGTACTTGGGTCTGCTCCCTTTCTCATCAGTAGGCGGACTGCATCCAACTGTGTCACCCGATACTGCAGGCTGGCAGCAACGTGCAGGGCAGTGTTTCCGTTGTAAGCCTAAAGACAGAGATGAAATAACACCCATAAGAAAGGGGACTTTCACAAAAGGAGCTTTAAAAGTACGAAGGTGTAAAGGTCATTTCAACTCTAGTAAGGTTATTGAAACTTTCTAAAAGTACCTTTGTATTCACAAAAGACAGGCAACTGGGCAGCTCCAAAAAGAGACGAATGAGTTCCAGATTTGCTTCTTCGGCTGCCAAATGCAGGGCTGTGCGTCCACTTTTACGATCCTTGTCAAAGGCAAGAGGGAAAAAAGTGAACATTCAGACACTGTGCCTTGGAATATACTTTTCACCAGTCTCCCCAAGTCTGACTCAGTCTTACAGATTGCTTTCAATGCTCCCTTTTCCACAAAACCTTCCTTAATCCCCATGATAGATAGGATCTGTCATTTCTCCTAATTTCCCTTTGCTTCTTATCATGGTTTACCTTGTGTGCAGAGTACATGAGATGCAGAAACAGATGATACTGTTTTATCATGTGTAATATAGTATCAATAAACCGTTTATTTTGTATTCACCTGTGTTTCCAAACTTGGTGACCACCCTGCGAAGTTATATTTAACTGTATCTGTCACCTCTGCTATTAGACAGTAAGCACTCCAACGGCCCAATCTGTTTATGACTTAGCCCCAAAGCACCTAACCCAGCACCTTGCACATAAGAGATACTCAGTAAATAAACCCAAACTGTAAAAGAATAAAATACTTTCCCATTTGAAAAACAGAAAATTAAGTCCAGCTCCCACAACAATGAAGAAACCTTTATAAAAACCACTACCCTTTGCTAACAGTGTATGAAAATGGAAGGCAAAATGACAACATCAATGTCAAGAATTTTTTTTCCCTTTCAAACAAAGACCGATTTACTTCAGAGCTAAATGGCCTTTTGGATAACAATACACACACCAAAAACACATTAAGAAAGCAGACAAGACAATCCTTTAGAATTCAAGATGCTCAACTGTTCACATATTGTGCTTCACTCCATTAATCAGCAAAAAAGTTTTGATCTGTACTTGGGAGTGAGGTCTTTTACCATATCCACTTTTTCTTTCCCTATTCCATCTCACATCCCTTCTACGAACTCACCTTCGCTTCCACGGCTGCTCCCATTTGAATGAGACACTTAATGGTGTCAACCAGACTCTTATTCTTCAGTAAAAGCTCCTGAACTTCAGGTGAATGTGGCTGTTGATTTCTCTGGAGTTCGTGCACCACAGCATTGTGGGCCACGACTGCACAGTGGAGAGGCGTTAAGCCTAGAAATAATAAAAAAAAAACAAAGCAGTGGTTAAGCATCCATCCACTAGTTTTGTCACTCTATAATCACCAACCTTGAGGATGGCCTTTAACTGAACCTAGAAATCAGCTCCACAAGAACTATAAAGCAATCTGAATATTCTCTCCATTAGGTGCTAATTTATAGAATATGTTAACTTTAATCACCTCTCTTCCTTCTTGGTATGCTTAATATCCTTAGAACTTACAGGTCCTGCTCTCTAAATGCTTCACTGTCCAAAAAAGTTTCAATTGCTTACCATCATAATTGGTTGCCTCAAGATCCACAAACTGATTGCTCCTCACTGCTCCCTTCTGAATTGCCTGCAAAATTTAAACATAGATACCTGTTAAAGCCAAGCTATACAAATATTTATCTATCAGTATCTCAAGAAATGAGTAAGTCAACACAAAAGAGATAACTGCAACAGGCAAATTTCATCCAAGTTCAAACATCCAAGCCCTATCTGTTTGGCCCTGCACTGACGGAAGCCTCAGTTGCTGCCTCTTACCTGAAGCACCTGGTAGTGGCCCTTCTCAGCACACACGTGCACGGGTGTCCTTCCCCAGCAATCTGTGGTGTTCACCTGGGCCCCGAGGTTCACCAGATCCTGCACAATGAGATGCTGGTTGGCAGCCACCGCCACCTGAAAGGCACTCTGCGGACATTCAGGGGGAGAAAAAAAAATTTGTTTTAACATGTAACACTCTCATAACAAGGAATATGAATCTAAACAAGACTGAGGGGGAAAACCCACACAGAGAAAATAAATTCTAAGTATTTAGATACTATAAGACAAGAAAAGTACAGTAAGCTTAGGGTGTGGCTCTACTGCACCCAGTTAGTCTTTGATCAAATAACTACAAAGTTAACATTTATAACTTCAAGGCTGATGTTGGCAGAGAGTCAACATTTCATAGTTAATATTAACTAAACTCTCCTGGTCTTGAGCTCTGAAACAATCTACATGTAAAGAAGACACTGGTTGTCAATGGCAAGGACGTGGTCTTCTCTGACCACATCCCACGTCCTTGCCATTTCAGACTCTGACGAGATCCTCACCTGACCATTGTGCTCTTTAATATCCAGCATGTGAAGTGCATTCATCTTTCTTGCAAGGACATAAGAAAGTGCCCTTCGTCCTTGGGCAACAGCAATATGAAGGAATCTGGGGAACAAGGAAGAGAAAAAGAGGTAAATTCATTTTGATTTCAATAAGTTCATTAAAAAAAACTTCCTTTAGCCCCTTTCTTTGATGTATCCATGCATTCCAATGAAATATTATAATCTTTTTTGCTAGTTTGATCATGCATACATGTTGCAACACGATGAGTTAAGCTACTAGAAATATTTAGAAAAATAATGCCATGTACCATACTGATCACTTTAAATATACTATTTTTTAATAATCATAAAGCCCCTATGAGGGAAATACTATCATTTTACATGTCAAAAAAACCTAAGGCATAGAGAGGTTCAAAAACTTTCCCAAGACCACAAAGATGTCAGGACAGATAAGGATTTAAACTGTAAGTCAATTCACAGTTGTGGCCTAATGCTGATATAATTTTTTCTACTCTACAGACATAGTCAATGCTGGTCTTCCAAAACTAATTATTCAAAGAAGACTCATATTTTTATTAATTTAGAGCAGATATATCGTTCAGTTAGAAAAAAAAAGACCCCTTTCTGGAAATATTAGCTATCATAGGAGTAGCAGTTTCTACGTAAACTAATCATGCTGATTAGTCAGCTACTTACTAAGGATAACCTGGTATCTCTTTGGGAAATTCTCTGCCTACTAGGTCCAACCAGCGCAGCTTAACAAATTCAGTACATGAATTATAAGGATACTCACGTGTCACCATCTGCATCCTTTGAAAGAAACTGGTCCTGGGAAATATTTGCCAATTTGCTTTCTTCCTGTTCTACCTGCCACTGAAAAAATGACTTTCCTAACTGTGTGGTGTTCACTGGATTTCCAGTGATGCTCTGGAAAGGCAGTGAAATGTTTAAAGGGGTAGAGCCTGCATCCTGCCCTCCCATAGCCTCACAAGCACTGTTTGGCATCACGCTGAAGTTCTGCAAGCAAGCGTCATTTTGTTGCTGGGCACTGGGAGGAGTCTGAATGGGAACAGAAATATTATCAGATTCCCCATGACTACTCAGAAGGGATGCAAAACTTTGGTTTGGGCAAAACTGTGGTTCCTGAACATCAAAAAGATTTGGCTCATAGTTGGGGGACTGGGAAGCTCTGGAATAAGGACTGTATTCCAGAGTTGGGTTGTGGGTATAGGACGGCTGCAGCTGCACGTTCTGGTTCTGTGGAGAGTACGGGTACACAGAAGCCTGATCCATCATTTGTGGAGAGCCACTGATTGGGAATGGTTGGTACTTCTGAGGTGGAGAGAAGACCCGACCCCCTTGGAAGTCCTGACACTGCTCTCTGGGGGAAGACTGAGGGACCACCACAGGGCTCCTCCAGCTGACTTGGACTGTGTTCAAGGAAACGGGGCTGCACTCATTTTTAATGTTCATGATGTTCTGAAGCAGGTCGGCACTGCTGTCATGTTTGGGTTCACTGTGGTGAACATCTTCCATGCTCTCCCCCGGCGTTGGGGTTTGGGGTGGTGTCTGGAAAGAAGGACAAGGCAAGTTGCACATTTACTTCCTTCTAAAATTTTCCAAGAATAATGTCAGAATGATTTCTAAAGAAAAACAGTGAGACACCTACCAAAAATTGGGTATTCAACAAAGCTGGTCTTTTGCAAGCTAATCCATCAGACAAAGAATCAGGTACTTTCCTTTTCCCACTATATGATACGGTGCTCTTCAATTCTGTACCCAAGAAAGGAATATGGAATCTGTGATTGTTTTATTTCACAAATTTTACCCATAACTAAATTTTACTCTAAATCCCCCATGGAATTATGAAACAAAGGAAGTCTTACCTGTGAACTGCTCTATGCTCACACCTTGTGTCTATAAGGGGAAAAAAAAAGTTTCCAATTCAGTGTATATAAAATGGTGTCCTGCTTAACGTATACCAATAAATAACTTATCTCTATCACGCTTTACAGCTCACCAAAAATCTTTGCTGTACTCCATCAATATTTATTTTCTATCTTCATTTTTAGTCTATCTTGCAATTTCTCTCCTTTCACTTTTACCTTAGTTCAGGTCAAGACGAAATTAAAAAGGCCATTTCATTTTTCATTTAAACTGAACCCTAGTCATTTCCTTGCCCCTTACTTGCCTTCATATATTCATTCATTAAATTTCTCTTGGAGGTGCCTGATACCGGGCTAAGTGATAGGAACAGGGCAGACAACAAGACAAACATGGTCTCCATCCTTTGGGCTTTACTTGTAAGTGACTTACTGGACCTAGGTCAGCAAAGAGTAACAACCCCAACAAACTAGCAACCTCCCTGCTCCCCAGTTAAAACAAAAAATAGGTGCCACCTTAAAATCATCCACAGCTTGGCCAGAAACCTTCTGTTTATGACTTCGGATGTGCAACAGGAGTTCCTTCACGGAGTTTTTCACACGAACACCTTGAAAGGGTCCTCTCGGTTGCCTTCCAGCTCCCATATGGGGCTCAACTGACGAAAAGAAAACCAAATATACCCCAGTTAAATCTCTTCACAGACACAAATCTTGATAACCCCCAAAGCACAGCTGTCTAGTGGATATAAGTCTCCAACCAACAGACTGCAAAGCCCTTCCAATTTGCTCTGGTCAATGGCCTTGGATGTCAGTTCCCAACCCTTATCAAAAGTTGTACATTGCTTGATGCCTTGCCACCAAGCACCCTAAGGATTTAAAGTTCACCAAAATATGTGTGGGGATCCCCAGAGCCAACACATGTGCCCAGATTAAGCCTATCTGCTCAGCCCTATCCACCAGTAAAACAGGACCACAGATTTTGCCACCCTGACTTAGACTTCAGACATCAAGACAGAAATAAAGTCATTATTTTTGACTTTTAAAAAACCTGGGGGCAGCAGGGGATAATTGAATTTTTAGCTTTTCAAACCACAGGCTTTACGTCCATATAGAAATTCAAAATTCTATTAATTTCACTCACCCAAGAAGGTATAAAACAAACTTCCTCCAATGATCGCAGTGTACCTAAGCCTAACAACTTAAAATATCCTAGATTCGTTTCTTATTAGTCCCTCAATTCAAGCTATGCCAAAATAAGCTGCTTAAATTCATTAAGCTTAAACACATTTCCACATATGCACACAGGATTTCCCCTCATCTCCTGTTTTTGGATCTGCTTACATTGGCTTTCCAAGTAAAAAGGAAATATGCTTGTTTCATATTTAAATTCTGCAATACACTTTAAAATGCAGTGTTTATGAGTACAGTATTTCACTTCTGACCACAATTATGTCACAACCTCTTGGGATATGAGTTAATCACAAAATAAACATGCAAAAAGTCAGGGAATGAGTAATTTAGTCACTTCATTAAGAGTGGAGAAAAAACTAAGTAGACAGGACAAGAAACAGTGGATACTATGAGCATATACACATCATAAATACATGAGATAAACAGCCCAATTAAGGAATGAATTATACTAGTTGGATTTTTGTTTGTTTTAAGTTTAGGGATTTCAAAAAATAATAGAACTGCCAAAATCTAACACAACATTTCTCTGGAATAACAAAACTTAATTATTCAACGTCACAAGCCGGGGAAAAAAATTTGTTTTCAGAAATCCCCTATGGCTATGTGGTAAATCAAGGAACTAGCAAAATAGTTTTCAACTAGATGAAGGACAAATGTAGGAGAAAAGGTTCTCTACACACACACACACACTAAACACACACACACTTTTTTCATTCTTATGGGACTACCAGTTGGCATCTGCCATCATTTACATACAGTTAAGCACAGAGTGGCTTAAAGTAATTCACACAAAGTATTTTAAAAAATAAAACATTATTGCTTTTTTCTCTTTGCTTTGTATATTATGTTATATTTTACAACAAAAAATTAAAAAAATAAAACATAACTAAAATAGTAGTGGCCGGCAGTAAGAAACACCTCAAAAAGACAATCCTTTGGAATCCTGCTAATTAGACTCTCCAACATTTGCGATTATGAAGTTAAGTCTACCCGCGGTAACATTCTGTTTTCCCCCAAATTATGAAATTCGGTTCATTAAGATACAAAATGGAAACTAAGCAATTCAAAACTGAAGAAAGGGAACATAATGCCTTTCTTTGCTGGATATGGGTAAACCATCCTAAAGCGCACACAACAGGACTGAACCACAGAATACTGCCCCCAGACTTCCGAAACTCGATCTTGAACTTAAAGGCATAACTAGAGTTAGTTTTCAGTCCAGTTTCACCTTACATCTTGATAACAACGGTTACTTTTTCTTTAACGTAAAGTCCTTTTGCTTAAAATCTTCACTAACACCTAGGAAGCAATAAGTCATGTCCTTAAAACGAGTACCCAATCCTTTATTCTGTGCTATGGCCATTCACTAAAATATTTCAGCACAGGAAGAAAATTACATTTACATCAGACTCAGAACCTCACTACAGGATACGAATTATAGCTGAAAAACAAGCCCACAATAACAACAAAAATCTCACCCTAAGAGAAATCTCGAATGCGGTTCCTCGCCGCCCCCACCCCACCCGACCCCCACTCCCGCAGAAGTCAAGGCTCTGAAATTGGTGCTTCAAGCAGTAAGACCGGCTGTGTAGGGCCCAGATTTCACAGCATCAAGTAATAGCTAGCGCCCTGTACACGGGAAGGCTCCCGGCAGCAGCCTCTTCTACGACGGCTCACGTACCGAGGCTAAGGAAGGTGCAGGGGGCCACCTGACACCTGGTCGAAATACTGCACTTCTGGGGAGCCCTGACTGTACCCTCCCAAGCACGAAGACAAGAGCAGGGGGGGGAGCTCCCCGCCACCCAGGGGCCCGGGGCAGAGCCCCCGTTCCGGCGCGGCCCGGGCGGTGGGTACCTTGCAGCCTCTCGGCGCGGGCGCCGCCTCTCGGCCGGGACTCGACGGCCCCGCAGGAGGACACCGACGAGGCAGAGGAGAAGTCCGAGGAGTCCGAGCCCGGCGAACCAGGCGCCGAGGTGCCCGACGACAAGCAGCTGGCGTCGCAGGCCCCAGGCGCCAAAGCCGGCGGCGAAGAGCCGTAGAAGCACGCCAGGTTGAGCGGGCTGGTCATGAGACCGCAGTCGCCGGCCACGTCCAGCAGCCCCTCTCCGCCGCGGCTGTCGTCCAGCAGCTTATCCACGATCATGCTCCCTGGTTGGACGCTTGGGGACCTCCAGCCACCTGCGCTGTCGCCTCCCGGTTGTGGCTGTGGCAGACGAGGCGACCTATCGACGGGCAGGCGGCACGGGCGCTGCCCGAGGCCGGCCGCGCTTTAACCGGCGGACGTTGGGGGCGGGGTGGACCGCGGATCTCCGCCCGCCCGGCCATTGGCGGCGCCGTTCTTCCCGGCTCCTCCTCCGGATGCGCCCGGTTTCCAGTAAAATGTACAGGATGAGGCAATGTGCCTTCCGCCCTCGCCCCGCCCGCCCGGCTCCGCCCTGACCGACCGGTTGTTTTCCTGCCCTTCACCTGGAAGCCCCGACCGAGCGCTGCCTCCTGCCGCCCGGCCCCCCGCCCCTCGGCCGAGAGATTCTGGTGCCAGCCCTGCCCTCGGCGCGCCCCCGGCCGGCCTAGGCGCCCAGAAAAAAGGCGCGCTCCGCTGGGGCTGTGGCCCTGCCGAGGGAGGCGAGGCGGGAGGACAGCGGTGGGAACTGGTCGGTCTGGTTCCCGGGCAGCAGGAAGTCCTGGAAGGTGCGCGCCCCGCCCCCTCCGCCGACCGGGCGCGGCGAGGCTTCCAGGGCATCTCTGGAAAGTTCTTTCAGGCCCATCTCCTCCAGCACCGCCGAGCACTCTCCCTCCTAACTTTGTAAGCGTTTGCCAGCTTTCCTTTAGACGGGGTCCCAAATTGAAAGAGGTGTTGAAGTCATTTTTCTGTCCTCAGTAAAATCTGGATAAGAATTTTTTTTTCCGCAGCGTCAGAATTAAAAACAGTATCTACATCCTTGTATTCTTTAAAATTAGAATAAAGTCACTTTAGCAAAATGATATACACAGATGCATGTAGTGTGTGTGTGTGTGTGTGTGTGTGTGTGTGTGTGTGTAATCTGCATAACCACGTTGTCTGAATGTTTGCTGTTTCCTATCTTAAATGCTTTTTTCCAATACATTTATATAAATTTATTGAAGTCTTATTACTTGCCAAAAGCCATGCTAACAGTTTGCAGGAGAAAAAGATGAATGATTAAATCCGTCCTTTCAAGTACGTTATAATCTTGTAGAAATGATAAGGTGAGTACACACGTGCTGTACTAAAAGAAAACAATTATGATTAAATATTATGAGGGGTACAAAGTTCAGTAGGCTTCTCAAAAGCAGAGACAACATGTCTGCTGGAGGAAAAGAGAAGTTTTTTTTCAGAGGAGATGGCATTTGAAATAGCCTTAGTGGATGGGTGGAATTTCAACCCACCGCAGTTACGGGAAGAAGAGCAAGCATGAACAAAAAATTAAGGACAGGAACTGGAAAAAAGCCTGGGTCCCTTTAGGATAGTCAAAGGAAAGACGATGACATTAAATGTAAAAAGGTAACTTCTGCCTCTGGGTGGAGCATTTCCAGTGGCAACCTGAGCCACTAGGACTCTATTTAATAACATCGAGGGAACGTTCCAGGAAAGAATTTTAGACAGGCAAAATTAATCTGGAAGCAGTTTTTAGGGAGTTAGACTGGGAGAACCAGAAGCCATTTAAAACCACTGCAAAAGCCCAGAAGAAAACTGACCTCAGGGAGAATGCGTGGGAAGGGGAAGGGAAAAGTAAATGGAAGGAAGGTGGAGCTGGGCAGCGTTGCTAGAGCAGAATCCAGTGAGATTACAAGGCTGAAGAATGCCCCCCCCCCAATCTGGCTGTGATGTGGAGTGGATTACTAAGAGAACAGATCACAGGGAAATCAGCAGGAGCAGCTGGTTAGGGTTCAGAGATGGAGGGAGACCCTGCTTTTGGTTTGTTAGTGTTAAGATAGGATTTAAAACCTGGTGGGGGTAATCCCAAAGGAAATATTTCCTGGATTCTCCCAACAGTATTATATTGCCTGAAAAACTTCTTTCTGCCTCTCCCTTCCCCCATATTTTGGACTTCAGTAAAGTTTAAAATTAAATGGAAAGGGAACAACTCCCTTGTTGTATCTGTGGAAAATACTACACAGCTCTATTTTAACTGCAGTTCCTCAGAAACCAAAATCATTTCAAAGAAGCTCCAAACAGGATGTTGGGCTTTCCCAAGAGATGTTAGGATTTTTTTCTCCTCACTAACATATTTTATGTGTAATACAGGCTTTAAATGTCAATTTAAATAATTCATAAGCAAAAATTTTCTTACAATTTTAATTCTCCCCCCCTAATTTTCCTTCCAAAGTTTCACTTTATAAATAAAAATTTAATTCTTCATAGTCTCTGAAGAATTATTACATTCATCTATACTAATAGATTAATATGGTCAAAGAAAATCTAATGTGTCAAAATAAACATTCTAAGTTTTCTATAAAATGTTAAAGCAGTAGTAGCATTGAATTAGAAGACCACAACCCCAATGCCTGAAGCCCTCCTGCACATGGTGATGAACGGTTGGTTGGTAATATCATTACAAAAAGAAAGTTTAAACAATACTTTGTTTCATCTGAATGTTGAAATACAAGCTCTATTTGGTCTACTGGGTTGAATGATACAGCATTGCTATTGTTCTAATCAAATATACTTAAACACTCAATCTGGGGGAGAGAACCAACACGTCATGAGGACACTGGGAAAAGTCCTCTGAGGTCATCAGCCAGCAACAACTTGCCAGCCATGTGAGAGCCACCGAAAGCAGATCGTCCAGCCCTGGTCAAGTCGTCACATGACTGCAACTTCATGACAGACCTTGAGCTAGAATCACCCCAAAATTCTTGACCTTCAGAGACTATATTTTAAAAAATGGGATCTTGACAATTTGCCCAAGGTCACACTGCTCATCACTGGTGGGAAAGGGATTAAAATTCTCATCTGTCCGACTCTGGACCCTGATCTTCTGTTTAAAAAGGGGAAATGAGAAGATTTACTTCCTCACACCTCAGCTGCACTCTCTATAATCTAAAGATAATGAAAAAATGGCACATCAGAGAGTTCTCCACTGGAAGAAACTGTAAATAAGAAATTGGAAAAAAATTTTCCCTAGGCTTTATAGATAATAATTTACCTATATAACCGAACAATTTTGAATAATATTATGGTGCCAGTTAAGTTACATAACCATTTAAGAGCATTCAGAGTTTTTGGGGGGGGTTTTGTATGGGCAGGCACCAGGAATTGAATCTGGGTGTCTGGCATGGCAGGCGAGAATTCTGCCACTGAGCCACCATGGTACCGCTGAGCATTCGGAGTTTTTTAAAAAGAAGGAATTGAATTTTAAAACATAGATGTGAGCTTTTGAATAGCTAAAAATTGTTTGTGGCAGCTCTTTAAACTTGAAATGAAAAAGCCACTTAAGCCTTTTTCAGGGTAAGTTATTGTATTGCATCGACTGAAGACGTGAACATCTTGCTGAATCTAGAAGAGTTTATTTTACTGAATACTTGCTGGATGAAAAGGGAGCAAAAGAAACCATGGCACTGCCATTTTCCAATGATATAGTAGCTCATCAACTTAAAGATTTAATTGCAAACTGAAACAGAGTTAATATCTTATCTGGAAAATTGTCTTTTACCTTAGAAATGAATGAATTTACACACATCTGTGCTGATTTAAAGCTATTATGTATCCCCAGGAAAGCCATGTCCTTTAATCCTCATTCAAAATTGCTGGGTAGAATCTTTTTTATTGTTTCCATGGAGATGTGACCCACCCAATTGTGGGTGTAAACCTTTGATTAAATGGTTTCCATGGAGAAGTGACTCCACCCACTCAAGGTAGGGTTGCTTACTGGAGCCATTTAAGAGGGGACCATTTTGGAAAAAAGCTCAGAGCCACGAGAACCACTAGAACCCACAGAGCCACTGACGAGAAAACTAGCAGATCTCGGTATGTGCCTTTCCAGCTGAGAGAGAAACCCTGAACATCATTGGTCTTCTTGAACCAGGGTATCTCTCTCTGGATGCCTTAAGTTGGACATTTCTGTAGCCTTGGTTTAATTTGGACATCTTCATGGCCTTAGAACTGTAAACTTGCAACTTAATAAATTCCCCTTTCTAAAAATCATTCTGTTTCTGGAATATTCCATTCTGGCAGCTTTCAAACTAGAACACTGTCTGAAGTTGCTATTTTGATTGTATTCATCCAGTATGAGCACCATCTAAATCATTGAAACTCTTCAAATAAATGCTTTACAACCCGAGTCGTACTGAAACATTCAAAGGATACAATAAATTTTTTTGATCTCATGGTTTTTCCTAGAACAACTATGTTGAAATTTGTACTAATGGTACAATAGCAAAGGTGGATAAAACCTGCTGATGCCTTAAAACAAACCAAGGCAGTGGCAACAAAATGAATGAATAGTCCTTGTATTTTTCACCCCAACCACTTCCAGAAGGAGAGAGGGGGATGGGAGTCAGTTTCACTTCAGATGTCCTCTATGAATCAATAACAATTAGTAATTTTATTAAATCTTGACCCTTGAAATATACATATTTCTAATATTCAACAATATGTGAAATATATATAAAAGCTTTGGATGCATCCTGAAGTATGCTGATTGTCTTCCGGAGAAACACTTAATCTATTTATTAGGATGGACTATATGACACTGCCATTTGTTCTAATCAAATATTTGTGCTGAACTAGTCACTGTTTTTCATGGAACACTAATTTTACTTGAAAATGACTGAAAAATTGTAGTTATTCAGACTTGGTATTTTTCAAAAATGAACAAAGCAAGCCCATCATGTCAAGGAAAACAACTCTCAATATTCATTGCCAATGATACAATTCAAGCTTTCAAATAAAAAGGAGAATTTTATGAAACTTCTGACACCATGAGCTTGAAGTTTCCCAATTCTTGATGACTTTTCTGATAAGATCTGTGGTGATGTATTATTAACAAATGTGATTTTTTAATATTATATAATGAAATGTGGCAACATTTGGAAGATTTGCATTTGCATTACTCAGTGAACCCATCTTTTCCAAATGAACAATGCAAGATGTTAAAAAATCATACCAAGTGCAAGAGACCAGTGGATTTTAATGTATATACTTCAAAAACATATTGTAACACTCAGACTCCTCACTTATCTATTTTCTGAGAGTTTTTAAGAATTATAAGGTATTACTATAACTTTTTTTAGTACACACACTACATGAGTGTTATATCCTCAAAATGGTGAAGTTAAGGCTTGCCACTTACTCCAATAATACAGCTTTTACTCAAAACATTTTAAAATTTTTAAATTTTTAAATTTCTGTTTTATTCTGTGTTCACTTTTTAAATATACCTAATAGTGACTATTTTTTCTCTTTTTTAGAGTATAATTGATTTGAGGAGAAAAACTCATTCAGAATAATAAAAATAGTGCAGAAAAGGGGATAGTTTTTGTCCATTTTAAGTGCAGAAGTGGTGCTTTTTATTGACTAAGTCAGAAAGAAATTCCAAAATACGAATTTGAATAGCAACATTACTGGTTTAAGCATCTAGCAATGGAAAAAACTGAATCTAATAAATAAAAGTATGGGATGTATGTTTTAAAATACTCTATTTTATAGCCACACTTTAAATAAAGCAATAACATGAGGTTCCCATATTTTAGGACTGTGATTTTTACCTAGCATCATTTAACTGATTTAATCATCCAATTTAAAAATCTGTGCCCTTGTATCTACTGAAATTCAAACCATTTTAAAATGTGACAAATGAACTTCAGGCAAGTTGGCAACAGTTCTGGCACTAAAAATTGTGATTGTTTCTTATGTTTACATAAGCTGCTTAGTACTGAATTCTACCAAGAAGAATTCTTCCTAAAAAGAGTGCATCATTATTTACCCTAACTTCTACAACCTGTGACATCAGATTTTTAAAGGGCTATATGTGAACTATGATATTGTAATTTTTCTAAGCATTTTAAAAGGGTAAGAAATAACTTTGTTATTGTTATTTTAAACAGATGAGTTGTGCTGGTTTGAAAGGATTTTGTTCCCTAGGAAAGCCATGTTTTAATCTAAATCCTATTTCATAAAGGTAGAATAATCCCTATTCAATACTGTATGTTTGAAACGGAAATCAGATCATCTCCCTGGAGGCATGATTTAATCAAGAGTGGTTGTTAAGATGGATTAGGTGACAACATGTCTCCACTCATTTGGGTGGGTCTTGATAAGTTTCTGGAGTCTCATAAAAGAGGAAACATTTTGGAGAAAGAGCAATTCAGAGAGAGCAGAGCAGAATGACACAGCCACAAGAAGCAGACTCCACCAGCCAGCGACCTATGGAGATGAAGAAGGAAAATGCCTGCCGGGGAGCTTCATGAAACAGGAAGCCAGAAGAAGAAACTAGCAGATGGTGCCGTGTTCGTCATGTGCCCTTCCAGATGAGAGAGGAACCCTGACCGTGTCCACTATGTGCCTTTCCAGATGAGAGAGAAACCATGACTGTGTTCACAATGTGCCTTCTCACTTGAAAGAGAAATCCTGAACTTCATCAGCCTTCTTGAACCAAGGTATCTTTTCCTGGATGCCTTAGATTGGACATTTCTATAGACTTGTTTTAACTGGGACATTTTCTCGGCCTTAGAACTGTAAACTAGCAAATTATTAAATTCCCCTTTTTAAAAGCCATTCCATTTCTGGTATATTGCATTCCGGCAGCTAGCAAACTAGAACATAAGTAAAAAAGATTTTTTTTTTTAATTCAATGATAGAATATAGACAATGTCATATCATTCAACCTAATAGTTCCAGAATGGACTAATAATTATTGAACACCTAATTCTAGAACCTGTCCCTCCTCTCCATATCTAATTCCACTATCCAATACAGTCTTTCATCTCATACTTGAGCCAAATGATCGCCCTTCCTCATCCAGCCATCCCCTCTGAAAATCTATCCTCTAGACTGCCATTGGCTTGTCTAGGTCGCCTTTATTTAAGAATCCTTCGGTTGCTCTCTATCATCTTTAGCATGGAGTCCAATCAGAGAATGGCAGAGGTGTCTGTGCCCTGCCTCCCTCACATGCCTCATCTTCCTCTTTACCATCAGTAATACCAAACTACATAAAGCTTCCCACAGCTCTGGGACTTTGCTCCTGCTGAAAGTTCCCTCTACCCTTCATGACCCGGCCAATTCATGTTCACCTCCCTCAAGATCCAGCTTAACAACCAACATCCCTGAAGCCGTCCCTCACCCTTCCTGGTCCCCACCTTCTCCTCCAATCTGGGTTATGGGCCCCTCCTCTGTGTCCCCATACAGACTTCCATCATAGCTCTTAGGTTGGGCTGAAATTACCAGTATGAATTTGTCTCCTCAACCCCATTATAAGCTCCTGGGACATGTATCCTTTTAAGAAGGCAAGTACTTATATCATTTAGTAAGTAGACATTCAGTACATGTTTAACTGAATGGTGCAAATAAATGGAAAAGCTTTCCAAATTACTTTATGTGCAAGACTACACAAACATCAAAATAGACCCTTTGGCCCTCTCCCCTTGTTGTCAGTACCTGGATTATTAAAAAACTATTTTTCAAATACTTTTAAAGATAAAATCAAGCTCTCTTTTGCCTTCGTTCCTCTCAACTTTATAAAGAATATAAAATGCTTTCAGGGCTTTTTTAAACAGCATTTTATGTGATATATTGATTTGCTGGATGCTTTCCCTGAAAAAATATGTTATTCTCTCTTTTATTTTTTTTTTTTTTTGACATGTCAAAACACTTAAACTTCTCGGTGTTATAATAGATGCAAAAATGTAGAGGAACAAATTATATCACATTTTTTAAATTCCATTTATTCTTAAATATGGTATTAACTTTGAAATGGCAGGTACTTTTCTGTGTACTGGGAGACAGCAGTGAATCAAAGACAGAAAAATCCTAACTTCTTGGAGTTTACACCTGGAGGTATGAACACTTCAATCACAGACTCAGAAATTATTACTATTACCAAGATACCGAGATATTCAGTTCCACTGAGAACTCACAGGCTACACAACGGAAAATCTATAACATCTGGCCTCATAAACAATGGCACAGACAGCTATAGTTAGTAAGATCCATAAACTGCTTCCCTCCAAAAGGCATAGCATTCTTTAGTGTAAATAACAGTTATAAGCTCAGTCTGGAAAGACCAAAAGTTGTCTTCAAAAATAATTTTCCAGCTCCTGATAGTAACAAATTATTAGCATCTGACACTAATTGCATCAAGGCAAAGTTAATCCTAGAGGGTTCCTGAAGATATTTCTCTGGAGCTTTCTCTTCTGTGACAGTGTCAAAAAAAGTGCC
Organism: Tamandua tetradactyla; assembly: GCF_023851605.1. Lineage (NCBI taxonomy): Eukaryota > Metazoa > Chordata > Mammalia > Pilosa > Myrmecophagidae > Tamandua > Tamandua tetradactyla. The sequence goes on from NC_135336.1 coordinate 45,575,935, forward strand.
ATGTCCCACTTTGTCCAATCCACAAATATTTTCTGAGCACCTGATATACTGGGTGAATTGTTCCCTGGGTTAAGTAATTCACCTGTTTTCCAGAAGATGCACAAAGCCTGTCCTCTAATGGACGGGCAGGAGACGCTTCTTGCACAAGTCAGGTTACACAGCTAAATATCCTGATTAATTAGCTAGATGCCCTGTAAAGAGAAGCCGTATCACAGCAGCACTACGGTATCCTGAAATACCTTCTCAGCATCACATCCTTCTAGTCCAGGAAAATAAAACCCATGTATGTAAACAGGGAAATAAAACAAATTTGTCTTCCCATTTAACATTTTATTTCTGAAGAAATGAAAATATTTTCCATTTGACTTGGGAAATATTCATACACAAAAATGACTCATGCAAAATCTTATGGTATATACAATAGAATAACGTTTGGTGGTGGTCTGCAGGGCTACCCAGTGTGCCACATTCTCTAATATGCAATGATCAAAGCTCCCATAGACCATCCACACGAAACAAGTGCACTTCCTAAAATTCACCCAGTCACATAAATTGTTTTTAGCGCATCTGGATGTTTCCTGGTTTGCATTTATAATGATGGTCTTCATCCATCAGAGACATAAACACAAAAATCAAATTATATATGAGCTATGCTCAAAAGGACAGAGCATTATAAATTCTCTCCTTTCTTTGCATTCTTGACAACAGAAGATTTCATTTCCACACATAGGAATGAAACCACCGTCATCAATACTGAATGCGAGAATACTGTCACTTCTTGCCTGCTTTAAAGGACATTAAAATATGAACTGCCTTAAACAGAAGGGTGAAGAAATTATTCTCTTCTCTACTATAAAAAACTCCATATTCTGGAAGTTATCTGTTTTCAGGAAGAAAACACTGATAAACTAATTCACACTATAATGTAAATGAGAAACTATTGCTTACTTTCCCGGGAATATTTACTTTTAAAGAAGAAAAAAAAAATTCTAAAGGCAATTAACCCCAAAGGATTGAAAATGCTGTAGGTGAATTTAGGTACCTATAGTAAATAAGTTATGAAGATCTTTTTTGACAAGAGAAAACTCTTCACTCCTCCCTTGTATAAAGCTTTATACAAGGTCTAACATTCTGTAGCAAAGACATGAAACAGATAAGAAACTTCCAAGCATTATTCTATGTTCCTTTAGGTATTGGCTTAAACATCCTTTCTCAGAAATTTAAATTTGGAGCGTAGGTTAATTTGAGTGTAATGCCTTACTAACAAAAAAAATGGAATACAGTACCTATAAATGCTCAGTACACAGTTCCTAAATAAACACATTGATTTACATATTGTCATATTTTTCAAAGTTCTTCCATATCCATAATCTCCTTTTCGCTTACTTTTTTAAGATAACTAACAGACATATGTCAAATTGGATAAGGAATGAGAAGAATGTAATTTTGTACTTTATAGCCCACATTTTTCAAGAAAACTTTTACTTCCAGAACTTTTGATTCAGAATCTAAAATATGAGGATGTTTTTATTTTTCACATAAGTCTACAGGGGTTTATTTTCAATTTCTATAAATAAGGGTAATAGTACAGACAGACTACTTATAAAAATATTTAAAAGTTGAAGAGAGAAATCAACCTAGATCATGTACAAAATAGATATCATTACCAACAAAATAAAAAATTATAGACCCACAATCTAATAATACTTTGAAATATTGATAAAGTTAATAACTATCATTACTTAATGTTCACCATATACTGATACTATGTTAGGTACTTTATATACATTATCTCTCATGTCAGTAAATTGCTGGGAGAAGGGTCAAAGATTGAGGTGAAATATGCAGTTATGAAGTCTTGCCAACCCAATCCATGCTAGCAGACAAAATACAACAAACATGTATAACTATGAATAAGGAAGAATTTTATGATTGAAATGACAATTTGGAATTTGAATTAATTAATGAGGAAATATCATTAAGAGAGTTACTAAAAGACTCCCAATCACTTGTGAATTTCATACACAGCTAATGACAATTATCCATTCAAATAATCTTCTCACCTCCTCTCACACTGCTTTTGCATACATGTTCTGGACACTTAAGGACAGAGGTTGGCAAAGCCTGTAAGCAAAATCCAGCCTGAGTCTGTTTTTGCACAAATTGTGAACTAAGAATGGTTTTACATTTTTAAATGGAAACGTGTTGAAAGGTTATATAAGTGCCCATTTCATATCCACCGTCTTGTCTCTTGGCCCACAAAACCTAAAATATTTACCAGTTGGCCCATCAAGAAAAAGTTTGCCAACCCCTGCTTTAAGCAAAAGTGCTTGGAGACACAGTAGTGCCATGGATTTGGAGCCTGTTAACTCAGCTCTACTACTCACCAGCTATGTGACCTTGGGCAAGTCCCTTCATCTCTGACCTCAATTCACTCACATATAAACTGGGATACTAGTATCTAAATCAAATTGCTAAGATCAAAAATGATAACTCACAGTATATGTAAATTACTTGGCATCTCAGACACAAAATTAATTTCCTTCCTTTCCCATAAATTATGACCATTGAGTAAAATTTCTAGCCCACTTATGTGTGTGGTTTGGGGGCTGGAGATAGGAAGGGCCAGGATCAGATTATGAATCAAACAAAAACCTGTATAGTCATACTTGTGTCTCTATAGCATTTTTTTTTCTCAAGTACTTTCACATTTAGTGCATCAAACTAGCTGGAAGGAGCTCAATGTGTTTTTAAAAAAAAACACACAATTGTAGAATTTGTAAATCAGAAAAGTATTACATTGAGGATTTCCTCAAAACACACTAAATTGGCCATAAGGTTTAGTTAACAGGGTCTCCTATTAACTTCCTTCCATATTTATTTCCAAAAAGCATGCTCAAAATTTCATCTCTTAACCTCATTCTGGATTTTACAGACTTGTTCTGTTGCTCTGTTGTGCCCACTCCCTATCAGCCTATATCATCCCGCACTGTTCAAAAGTTCTATAAAATTCTAGCAAACAGGGTCTGAGGAGCAAAACACAATCCTGCTGTAAGACGCAGAGGACAGTTTAGAAACAGTCTTCTAGTTTTGTGTGTTTGGTTGATTTTAACTCTTGAAATCTTCAACCTATGATCCTCAATCCTTTTTCTTCCCAGCACACCTGACAGGTATAATCCTCAAAATGGAGTTATGTAGCCCTTTGAAAACACTTTTCCAGTGACTTTAATAGTCATTGAAGGAGGACATCCCCATCTGTTGGAGAACAATTGCTTTAAATTATTTTACCCAATAATTTTAGTGCCATTTGCATCATTCAGATTACTTGAAAAAGAAAAGTTACTTGAAAAGAAAAGTTTCATGAATCTTCACCTATATGAAATACAAGCAGATTCAGATTTATCTTTGATTATGATTCCCTAAAAAAAAGGAGGGAGGAGGAGGAATGGTATTTGCCCTTTTGTTTCTGACATTTCATTCAACCACTGTCCTCAAGGTGTATTTACTTAGTTGCATGATTCACAACTTCATTCCTTCTCGCAGTTGCTCAGTAGTCCCTTGTATGTATACACCACAGTTCGCCCTTCCATTCCTCAGTTGTTGTACCCTTAGGCCACCTCCATCCACTGTGAATCCGAACACTGAACACACAGCCATAAACACCAGTGAGCAAATGTCTATTCATGTCTCCATTTCCAGTTCCTCCAGGGTTGCAGGACCATATGGCAACCCCACCGCTAGCCTCCTCCACAGGAGTACTCCAAGGTGGAGTTCCACCACACTGTACTCCACGGGGCTACATCTCTCATTTCCCTACCAACAGTGAATAGGTCGTCTCTTTCTCCACATTTTCTCTAAACTTGTTTCTCCCTGTTCATTTTTAAACTGTTTTATTTGCACATCACACAATCTAAACCTAAGCAAATAGACATGCCTTCACCACCATAAACTATATGAAGACATTTCCTTTTCTTCTGCAAAGAATCCATACCCCTCCCCCATACCCCCTGCTTGCTGACATTTAGTTTCGGCATCATGCCTTTGGTACTCATATGGACTAACTATATTATACAAACTCAGAGAATTGAAGTCCAGAGCACGGGCTATCAGGTTGGGGCCTGTTGTAAAAGTTCCTAGATTGTAAGCACTTAAAGCAGTCACATCTATTCTGGAGTTAACCACTATTTCCAAATTCTGAGATGCTATGATATTTGCGTATAACCTGCTCATTCCCTGGAACTTCGGATATATGTGTGACACCTGAGACTCAGAGTTACAGCTCTGAAGCTATGAAAGTCAGCATTACCCCATACAGAAACTGATTAAAAAGTTGAAAAAGTGACTTTGACTAGAGACATGAATGAAGCTGATCTGCACAGGACTAAGGTAAATCAGAATAAAGGATAAAGGATGATATGGTCTATATTTTAAAACTTCAACTTCTGTGTGAGACCAAAGGAAGAGATGTGCACTTGGTGCAAAAAATATATTTTTGGTAGTGCATTAGCTAATTTAACGTGTACGGTCATTTTATTTGAACACCATAACTACAGGGAATTTTGAATAAGGAATGAGATCTTTTTGGTATGCACAGGTTAGTGTAATGCCCTGATACATCCTAGAGCAATCTGGGCAGAGAATAAAAAAGTATTTGCAAAGTTCCCTTAGGGACTTGGGAGAAAGGAGGAAATATTAAACTTCCCCATCTGGGGAATTCCTGATATTTTCACAAGCAGTGGGGACTCAGAACTCAATAGATAAACTCACTGCCCTCCCCCCCTACATGTGACAGGACTCCCAGGGAAGAGCCAGGAACTGGCATCATGGGATTGAGAAAGCCTTTTTGACCAAAAGGAGAAAGAGAGAAATTAAACAAAATAAGGTTTCAGTGGCTGACAGATTTCAAACAGAATCGAGAGGTTATCCTGGAGATTATTCTTATGTGTTATATAGATATCCCTTTTTAGTTTATTATCATATTGGAGTGGCTAGAGAGAAGTACCTGAAACTTGAGCTGTGTTCCAGTAGCCTTGATTATTTTTTTTTCTTTTTATATTTTTAGCATTTACAACATGAACGTGTGATTGTGAAAACCTTGTGGCTGACACTCCCTTTATCCAGGGTATGCACAGATAAGTAAAAAAATAAATGAATAATGAGGAACAGAGGGGTAAAAAAAAAAAGGATAGATTGCAATACTAGTGGTCAATGAGAAGGACAGGTAAGGGGTATGGGAAGTATGGGTTTTTTCTTTTTATTTCTTTTTCTGGAGTGATGCAATATTCTATAAATGATCATGGTGATGAATATACAACCATGTGATGATATTGTTAGCCACTGATTATATACTTTTGATGGACTGCATGGTGCATGAATACAATAAAAATATTAAAAAAAAAAAGAATTTTAAAAAAGAAAAAACAAATAGGCTAAAACAGGGAGAGGGAAGAGAGAAAAAACCTTGAAGGAGCCTTTGAACAAGAATGGCTAGTCAAGGTCATCAGGGCCAGTGTAGGGCACAGACACCCTGCCTGGAGGCTAAACCACTTACAGGGGTTGGGAGGGTGGTAAAAAAAGCCAGCACAGTCACCCAATTTCAAGCCAAAAGACCACCACCTGAGTGAGTCATCTACAGAGAAGGGTGGAGCCAACCAACCCACCACCAGGCACCTCCCTGGGAGAAGGAAGGGGAAAAGAAAACCTGGAACAAGGAGGATGGAGCGGGAATTGGAAAACTGATCTGCAAAAGCAAATGACCCCATATTACTTATTGCCTCTAGCCCTTCATCTTTCTTTCCTTGCACAGGTGCCTGCATGTCCTCTAACATGTGTAATTAATAAATTTCCTACCTACTTACTCTAAAAAAAAAAAGCAATATCTAACAATCTTATAAAAATTTACCCATTCATAAATTCATTCAATAAATATTTACTGAGGACCTATGATTTTCCAGGTTTTAGGAATCCAGTACTGAACAAAAGTCCTCATGGAGCTTACATACTATTGAGAAATAAAGACAATAATCAGATAGGTATATAGTATAATGCTGGGTGCTGATAATGCTTAAGAAAACAAAGCACGGTAAAAGGAGAGAATGAGAGGCCCTATTTTAGCTAGAGAGGTCTCAGAAAGTTTCCCTAATACTTTCCAAACCTATGTGACAATGAAGCAGTTTGAAATCTGAGAATTCTTGTCTCTTGTCCTTTTCGAACTCTGAGCAACCTCACCCACTCCTACAAGTTTGACTCTGACCTGTAGAGCCTCCAGATCACAAACTTCAGCTCTGAGGCTTTTCTGAGTTCTGAATTCCATGACAAGTATATAATAACAGAGGGGAAACTCGCCATATTTCCCCTCTGGCCCTCAACTCCCTGAGGTGGTTTGAAGCTGTATGTACCCAAGAAAAACATGTTTTTAAATCAAATCTATTTCTGGGCATGTGAACCCACCGTGAGTAGGTCCTTTGAATGAGGTTACTTCAGTTAAGGTGTGTCCTACATCAGTCAGGATGGTTCTTAATCCTATTAATCCTATAATAAAGGAGTTCTTTATAAGAGAATGGAATTCAGACACAGACAGAGAAAGTCATGGAAATGAGGAGCTGAAATAAACAAAACCCAGAAGAGAAGGGAGGGACCAGCAGATGTCACTATGTGCCTTGCATGTGGCAGACGAGACAAGGATCTCGGGCAGCCAGTCCTAAGAAAAGCATTGCCTTGATGACACCCTCAAAACTGGAAGCTAGGATAGGAACAGAAGAAAACTATCCTCAATATGATTAAGGGAATATATTAAAACCTACAGTGAGCATCATCCTCAATGGGGAAAGACTGAAAGCTTTCCCTCTAAGATCAGAAACAAGACAAGGATGCCCATTGTCACCATTATTATTCAACACTGTGCTGGAAGTTCTAGCCAGAGCAATTAGACAACAAAAAGAAATAAAAGGCATCCAATTGGAAAGGAAGAGGTAAAATTCTCACTGTTTGCAGATGACATGATACTATATGTCAAAAATCCAAAAAAAAATCTAAAGCAAAGCTACTTACTAGAGCTAATAAATGAGTACAGCAAAGTGGCAGGGTACAAGATCCACACCCAAAAATCAGTAGTGTTTCTATACAATAGCGATGAGCAATCTGAGGAGGAAATCAAGAAAAATATTTACAATAGCAACCAAAGTAACCAAATTTACAATAGCAACCAAAAGAATCAATTATTTAGGAATAAATTCAACTAAGGATACAAAACACCTAAACACAAAAAACTATAAGGAACTGCTAAAAGAAACCATGGAAGATTGGGGTTCTTGCACCCTTGGGGGTGCAAGGGTAGTTCAGTGGTAGAGTTCTCACCTGCCATGAGGAAGACCCCAGTTCGATTACCAGCCCATGCACTTCCCGAAAACAAAACAAACAGGCAAACAAACAACAAAAATTCAACAAATGGTGCTGCAATAATGAGATATTCACATGGGAAAAGAATGAAATGTGACCCCCGCCATACAGCATACAAAATAAAAAGAAATCATGGAATACTTAAAGAAATGGAAGGGCACATGTGTTCATAGATTGGAAGACTACATACACTTAAGATGTCAATTCTATCCAAACTGATTTATAGATTCAATGCAATACCAATTAAAATCTCAACAACTTACTTTGCAGAAATAGAAAAACCAACAACCAAATTTATTTGGCAGGGAAGGGTGCCCTGAATAGCTAAAAATATCTTGAGAAAGAAAAATGAAGTGGGAGGTCTCACACTCCCTGACTTGAAAGCATATTACAAAGCTACAGTGGTCAAAACAGCATGATACTGGCATAAAGATAGATATACTGACCAACTGAATAGAATAGAGTGTTCAGATATAGACCCTCTCATCTATGGACAGTTGATCTTTGATAAGGTAGTCAAGCCAACCCACCTGGGACAAAGCAGCCTCTTGAACAGATGGTGCTTGGAGAACTGGTTATCCATATGCAAAAGAATGAAAGAGGATCTGTATCTCATACCCTATACAAAAATTAACTCAAAATGATTCAAAGACCTAAACATTAGAGCTAAGACCATAAAACTTTAAGAAGAAAATATAGGAAATATCTTATAGAACTTGTAATAGGAGGGGGTTTCCTAGACCTTACATCCAAAGCATAAGCATTGAAGAAAGAAATAGATAAATGGGAACTCCTCAAAATTGAACACTTTTCTGCATCAAAGAACTTTGTCAAGAAAGTAAAAAGGCAGCCTACACAATGGGAGACAATATTTAGAAACCATATATCATTAGTATCCAGAATTTGTAAAGAGATTCTTCAACTCAACAACAAAAAGACAAACAACCCAATTTAAAAATGGGCAAAAGACATAAACAGACATTTTTCAGAAGAGGAAATACAAATGGCTAAAAGAGACATGAAAAGATATTCAACTTCACTGGCTATTAAGGAAATGCAAATCAAAACCACAATGAGATATCATCTGATACCTACGAGAATGGCCATTATCAAAAAAAAACAGGAAACATCAATGTTGGAGAGGATGTGGAGAAAGAGGCACACTTATCCACTGTTGGTGAGAAGGTAAAATGGTACATCTGCTCTGGAAGGCAGTTTGGTGGTTCCTCAGAAAGCTAAGTATAGAATTGCAATATGATCCAGAAATCCCATTACTAGGTATATATTCAGGGGATCTGAGGGCAAGGACACAAACGGACATTTGCACATCAATGTTTATAGCAGCATTATTTATGATTGCTAAGGGATGGAAACAGCCCAAATGTCCATCAACAGATGAGTGGCTAAACAAGCTGTGGTATATACATACAATGGAATATTACACAACTGTAAGACAGTATAAAGTCAAGAAGCATGTAACAAGGTGGATGAACCCTGAGAACATTATGCTGGGTAAAATTAGCCAGAAACAAAAGGAAAAATACTGTATGGTCTCACTAATATGAACTAACATTAATAAGTGAACTTTGAAAATTGAAGTTAAGAACACAGGTTATCATGAAATAGAAATAGGGAAAGATTGGGTAAGTGATGTTGAAGGAATACAGATTTTACAACAGGGCTGATTGTAAAAAATCAGAAATGGACATCACAATACAACCTGATTGTACCACAATAACAGTAGTACTGAATGAAACTGAATGTGAGTATGATAGAGTGAGAAGGGTTTGGGTCGCGTATGAAAGCAGAAGGAAAGAGAGGATAAAGATTGAGACGGTATAATTTAGGAATGCCTAGAGTGTACAATGATGGTGATTAAAAAATGTCTTTGCATGAGCAAGAACAAATGAATGTCAATATTGCATGGTGTTGAAAATAGATGGTATATGGGAAAAAGTACAATCAATGCAAGTTAGGGTCTATAGTCAACAGTAACATTTTTATGCTTCCACTGAATGTAACAAAGGAGTTCTGCAAAAACTAAATGTCAACAGCAGGGGGTATGGGAAAGGGGTATAGATCCTTAGTGGAAGAAAAGGAAATATCTTCAGAGAGATTATGGTGGTCAAGGCATGTCTATACACTTATGTTGGATTGTGTGTTGTATATGAATAAAACTGTTTAAAAATGAACAGAGAGAAGTAAGTACTAGAGAAAATACAGAGAAAGAGATGGGGGAAAAAAACTGTAAGCTATCCCGCTACTTGGGACATACCCCAAAGATCTGAAAGCAGGGATGCAAACAGACATTTGCACACCAATGTTTGTAGCAGCATTATTCACTATTGCCAAAAGATGGAAACAACCCAAATGTCCATCAGTGAATTTATCCATTAGATAAACTGATATACAAAATGTGGTTATGCACACAATGGAATATTATTCAGCAGTAAGAAGGAAGGAAGTCCTCAAGCATACAAACAACATGGATGAACCTTGAGGATGTTCTAGTAAGTAAAACATCAGACACAGAAGGATAAATATTGTATGATTTCACCAATATGAATTATTACTAACATGTAAACTCTCAGAAAATATAGAATATAGGTTACTAGGAGACAGAAAGGCACTACAGAATGGACAGGGATTCTTTAATATGTGCAGAACGCTTAACTAGGTTGAACTTAAACATTTGGAAAAGGACAGAGGGGATGGTAGCACATTCTTGTGAGAATAATTAACAGTGCTGAATGGTGTGTGACTGTGGTGGAAAGGGGAAGTTTGAGTCACATATGTCACCAGTAGGAAAGCTGGAGGTTAAAACATGAGAATGTATAACACTCTGAATCTTGTGGTGAATAATGTCCATGATTAACTGCATAAATATTAAAAAGTTCTTTCATGAACTAGAACAAATGTAAGACACTATTACTAGGAGTTAATAATAGAGAGGTTTATGGAGGAAAATGTACCTATTGCAAACTATGGACTATAGTTAACAGTAACATTTTAATACTCTTTTATCAACAGTAACAAATGTACTATACCAATACTATGGATCAGTCATGGGGAGGGCAGTTAATGGGTATGAGAGGATCTTGTTTTTCTTTTTTTTTTCTTTTCTGGAGTAACAGAAATATTCTACAATTGATCATAACATTATATGCACAACTATGTGATGATACTGAGAGCCAGTGATTGTTTACTTCGGATGATTTGTGTGGTGTGTGAATATATCTCAATTAAACTATATATTTTTTAAAAGTGTAAGCTAATAATTTCCCATTATTTAAACCTGACCTAATGAATAACCTTGAAATTTGGAGGACTGGCAAACATAAGTGAGATATGGGGTAGAGAGAACATTTCCTGTAACACTGCCATTACCACACATTCCACCTCCTGACTGCTACAGACTGTGTCTCTGACTGCAATTGTCACTCTGCCCTAGATTTTGACATTAAGTGTCGTGTTTAAAAACTCCTTTCTTTTCTTAATGCTGGATGTCGTTCGACACAACAGGTAGAAAAAATTATTTTTATTGCCTATTTAAAAGCTATGAAACAGGGCCACGGTGGCTCAGTAGGCAGAGTTCTCGCCTCCCATGCCAGAGACCTGAGTTTGGTTCCCAATGCCTGCCCATGTGAAAAAAAAAAAGCTAAAAGCTACAAAACATTATCACAGAAAAGCTGGAAAAGTCCATAATATATCAGCCTCCACCATCCTTCAGCTATTTCCAATTAATTTATCATGATACTAAAGACACCAAGGGTAAGTTCAGCAGCCTTGTCCAGGGATCTCTTTCAGTTTTCTCACTTCCACATGTCCCCCTAATTAAACCCATCTCCTTTGCCCATGGCAGAGATACAAAACAGAAAGTTCTTATAGCCCTTAAAATAGCTTTTCATAAATTAAAAAACAATTACTTGAGTAATTCTTTCATGCTTTTTTCCACTCTGGATTATTTGTTCAACCAAATTTCATGGTGTGATCTTGTGCTACACTGCAGAATTCAGGGAAGGAGGTAGAGGAGAGGAAGTAGGGTGAAAATCAGAAACTGGCACAATTCCGATTCTAAAGGTGTTTTGCCTTGAGTTAATCTTCATTCACAAGTCCTAATTCCCACCTCTGTGGATCACCTTTGTAGCTGTGGCTCTTCTAAATGTGGAATGCCATTGGCAGTGGTTTGCATTTTCAAAAGGGTCCAACCTATATGGAAAATAAATGAATTACCTCAGCAATGGTCACAGGAGTTACAGAAGTCATAGGAGTTATATGGTCATAGGAGTTACTCCCAACCACACACTTGTTTGTAAGCCAAGAACAAAGGACTTGCCTTATTCCCATAAAGAGAAAGAATTCAGCATGTCTCACACCAAGTCCCAGGTGAGCAGAGTCAAGAGGTGGAGGCTCCCTTCTTCTGCCAACCCTGCACTGGTGGAACAGAGACTCTACCTTGGGCCAGGCACACTGAGAATACTGAGAAGGCCCTAACAGCCCTTCCCCCAGCTTGTAAGTTAGTGGTTCTGCACCAAGGGCAGCAAGCTAAGAGGCTCCCAGGCTACTGTCAGCCCCCTCCACCAAGAACTCAGCTCCCAGAGTGTGCTGTCACTCAGACAGAAGCTTGCTACTGTCCTCACCCTCAGCTCTAGAGACCCCAGCCCAGAGATTGTGCCTGGGAAGAGAAACCTGGCTTCTCTTCTAGTCTCTTCCCAATGGAACGGACTTCATTTGCAACAGAGCGTTTAAACATAAGAAAGCTCTCAAAACAGCAGAAGAGATTTGTAGCTCTAATGAAGCTACAGCCCATTAGCTGTAGGCCAGCTAGTTTGCAGAAGAGAACAGGGAAATAAAACATCTGAGAGAAGCCCTCTGGTGTCAGAACAAATAACAAACACAGATCTCAAAAAAACTATTCCATTGAAGAAGCCACAATTTCATCAGACCAGACTGTAGAGGAATTTTCACCCCAGGGCACTGTAAGCAGTAGAGCAATGGCCAGCCATTGGTGGAGTTTAACCACTGTGTGCGGTCAGGGGAAGAGCGAGAGGGGGTCCTACAAGTACCACCATCATCCCAGGGGGACTGCAGGCTGACCAAAGTGCACCTCCCTGAGGAGCAACATCAGACATAATGCTGAGATGTATAGATTTCACTAAAATAATCCAATCAGTCACGAAACAAATAAACAAGCAAATAACAGTAACAGGCCCTGGAGGGGTTGGACTAGTACCCACAGTTGCTACAATATGGTATCTAAAATGCCCAGTTTCCAACAAAAGCATATGAGACATGCAAGAAAATTGGAAAGTATGACCCATATACCAGAAAAAAAAACAGGCAAGAGAAACTGCCTGAGAGCAACCAGATGCCAGATTTAACAAAGATTTCAAAGTAGTTACTAAACATTTTCACAGCCTTAGAACTGTAAACGTGTGACTTAATAAATTCCTCTTTTTAAAAGCCATTCCATTTTTGGTATATCACAATCCAGCAAGCTAGAACATTGGGTTTACACATTAATAGATGTAATATTCTAAAAGTAATACTATAAAAAGGGGGGAGGAAATAAAGCTATATAAGAATAATATTTCTGTATCTCAATGGTATGAAGGTTGCATCTATCTGAAGCTGCTTCTGATACCTTAAGATCTATATAGTAAACACTAGAGCAGACACTAAAAAAAAAAACAAGAAATGCAATGAAAAATTGTTAATGAAATTAAAATGCAACATTAGAGAATATTTACTCAATGCAACTGAAAACAGTTAAGAAGGAATAGAGGGAAAAATAAGATGAGACATCTGTGGGGGGGAGTAAGATGTAAAATAATAACATTAAATGTGAACAGATTAAACTATTCAATCAAAACAGATTGTCAGACTGGATAGAAAAGCATAATCCAACTGCATGTTGTCTATAGGAGACACACTTCAGATTCACAAATACAAACAATAAACTGGATAGAAAAGCACAATCCAACTGCATGTTGTCTATAGGAGACACACTTCAGATTCACAAATACAAACAATAAAAGTGAAAGGACAGAAAAAGATTATCATGCAAACATCAACCACAGGAAAGTTGGAGTGGCCTTACTAATACCACACAAAATGGACTTTAAAACAAAAAAATGTTACTAGAGGTAAGGAACACTTGATAATGAAAAAAAGGTCAATACATCAGGAAGACAGAACAATTGTAAATGTATACGCACCCAAGACAGAGCACCAAAATACATGAAGGAAGAACTAACAGAAATGAAAGGAGAAATAGACAATTCAACAATAATATTTAGGGACTTCAGTAGCCCACATTCAATAATAGAACAACTAGATAGAGGAGCCACAAGGAAATAGAAGATTTGAACAACACTATAAAGCAACTACATTAACAGATACCTATGGAATACTCTACCAAAAAGCACAAAATATATATTCTTCTCAAGCAAGCATGTAATGTCTTCCAGGAATAAAAATCTTGATAAATTTAAAAGGATAGGAATAATACAAAGTATGTCCTCCAACCACAATGGATGAAATTGGAAATCCACGGCAGGGAAATTCACAAATATGTGGAAAATAAACAGCAATCTCCTAATTATCCAATGGGGCAGAGAAAAAAATCAAAATGGGAATCAGAAAATATTTTGAGATAAATTTAAATGAAGACACAACATTTCAAAATTTATAGAATACTGCTAAAGTAGTGATTAGAGGAAAATTATAGCTGAAAATGCCCAAATTAGAAAAGAACAAATTTCTCAAAGCCATAACCTAACTCTCCACCTTAAGACACTGGAAAAACAAGAGCATATTATTGTTTCTTAGAGCAAGCAGAAAGAAGGAAATAATAAAGACCAGAGTAGAAATTAATGAAGTAGAGAATAGACAAAAAAATACAGAAAAATCAATGAAACTAAAAGCTGGTTCTTTGAAAAGATAAAAAGAATGGATAAACCATTAGCTAGTTTGACGAAGAAAAAAAAAATCAAATTATTGTAAAGAAGGGACATTTCTACGAACCTTTGGGGAAAAAAGGATTATAAGGAATTCTATAAATAATCGTATGCCAATAAATTAGCTAACTTAGATGAAATGGACAAATTCCTAGAAAGACACAAATTACCAAAGCTCATTCAAGAAGAAATAGGTATTCTCACCTGCCATGCTGGAGACCCAAGTTCAATACCCAGAGCCTGCACACGACAAAAAAAAAAAAGAAGAAGAAGAAGAAGAAGAAATAGGCACTCTGAATTGGCGAGATTGAATCAGTAATCAAAAATTACCCACACACAAAAAAAGCCGAGTGGTAAGGAGATAGAAACAGTGTAGATTGGATAATTGGTGCTGAAGGAATACAGATTGTGCAAAAGGACTGACGGAAAAATTCAGAAATGGATAGCACAATACTATCTCACTGTAGCACAATAATGTAAGTACACTGAATGAGGCTGAACAAGAGAGAAAGATAGAGCGAGGAGGGCTGGGGGCACATATGAAACCAGAAGGAAAGATAGACAATAAAGACAGAGATGGTATAAGCTAGGAAAGCCTAGAGTAAACAATGATAGCAACTAAATGTACAAATTTACAAATGTTTTTGCATGAGGAAGAACAAAGAAATGTCAATATTGCAGGGTGCTGAAAACAGATAGTCATTTATAATGATACAAAATATAATACAAAATTTATATTTTGACTAGTGCATTTCCTAACATAACTTATATGGACAGGTTAATGGAACACCATAAGTACATGGAACCTTGAATAGGGCATGAGATTCTGTAGTTTTGTCCAGTGTGATGCCCCAATAAATCCCAGAGTGATTTGAACAGTAAATAAAGAAGTATTTGCAAAGTTCCCTTGGGGGAATGGCGAGAAAGGGGGAAAATTCAACTTCCTTCCCCATTTGGAGAATTCCTGATATTCTCACAAGCAATGGGAACAACCAAATCAATAGGCCCAGCCCTCAATCTTGAGGTTTATTCATATGAAACTCATGCCTGCAAGGATAGGCTAAGCCTACTTAAAATTAGGCCTAAGAGTCATCCCCAGAGAACCTCTTTTGTTGTTCAGATGTGGCCTATCTCTCTCTCAGCCAACATAGCAAGTAAACTCACTGCCCGCCCCCTCTCTATGTGGGACATGACTCCCAGGGGTGTAAACCTCCCTGGCAACGTGGGACAGAAATCCTAGAATGAGCTGGGACTCAGCATCAAGGGACTGAGAAAATCGTCTCTACCAAAAGAAGGAAGAGAGAAATGAGACAAAATAAAGCGTCAGTGGCAGAGAGATTTCAAACACAGTCAAGAGGTTATCCTGGAGGTTATTCTTACACATTATATAGATATCCCTTTTTAGTTTAAGGTATATTAGAGAGGCTAGAGGGAAGTGCCTGAAACTGTAAAGCTGTGTTCCAGTAGCCATGTTTCTTGAAGATGACTGTATAATGATACAGCTTTTGCAATGTGACTGTGTGATTGTGAAAACCTCGTGTCTGATGCTCCTTTTATCTATGGAATGGACAGATGAGTAAAAAATATGGTTTAAAAATAAATAAATAATAGGAAGAACAAATGTTAAAGCAATTGAGTAAACTGACATACTAGTGATCAGTGAAAGGGAGTGATAAGGGGTATAGAAAAAAAGGGGGAACAAAGGTTAAAATATATTGGGTAGATGGAATTACTAGTGGTCAATGGGGGGGTAAGGGGTATGGTATGTATGAGTTTTTTCTTTTTTCTTTTTATTTCTTTTTCTGGAGGGATGCAAATGTTCTAAACAATGATCATGTTGATGAATATACTACTGTGTGACGATATTGTGAGCCATTGATTGTACACCATGTATGGAATGTTTGTATGTTAAGAATGTTCATGTTTGCATGTTGTTTTGGCTTGTAAATTAAATTAAAAAATTAAAAATAAATTAATGTAATGTATCATATCAACAAAATAAAAAAACAAAATCACATGATCTTCTCAATAAATGCAGAAACAGCATCAAAAAAATCCAATATTCTTTCATGACAAAAACACTCAACAAATTGGAAATAGAGGGAAACTTCCCCAAAAGCGTCTATGAAAAACCCACAGTTAATATCATACTTGGTGTCGAAAGACAAAGCTTTCCCACTAAGATCAGGAACAAATCAAGGACGTCCACTCTTGCCACTTCTCTTCAACATTCTAGTCAGGGCAATTAGGCAAGAAAAAGAAATTAAGGGAATCCAAATTGGAAAGGAAGAAGTAAAACTATCTCATTGACAGATGACTTTATCTAATAAATAGAAAACCATAAGGAATCCACTAAAAATCTACGAGTAAATGATGAACTACAGTTAATAATATAATTATTAAAATGTTCTTTCATGAATTGTAACAAATGTACAGCACTAAAGCAAGGTGCTTACAGGTGGTTTGAAACTGTATGTACTTCAGAAAATTATGTTCTTAAAACTAATCCATTCCTGCGGGTGTGGACCCATTGTGAGTAGACTCTTTTGGTAGTAGGATCTTAAGCTAAGATGTGATCCACCTTATTCAGGGTGGGTCATAATCCTCTTACTGGAGTACTTTATAAGAGAATGAAATTCAGACAAAGAGAGAGAAAGCCAGGGAAGAAAGAAGCCGAAAGCAACAAAGAGAAGGGAGAGACCAGCAGATGCTGCCATGTGCCTTGCCCTGTGACAAAGGAGTCCAGGATTGCCAGCAGCCAGTCTTCAAGAAGAAAGCATCATCTGATGATGTCTTGATTCGGACATTTCCATGGCCTCAAAACTGTAAGCTTATAAGTTAATAAATTCCCATTGTTAAAAGCCAACCCATTTTATAGTATCTGCTTTCAAGAGCTAGAAAATTAAAATAGTGTTACTAATAGGGTGGCATATGGGTATTCTGTATTTTATGCATTATTTTTCAATAAACTTAGAGCTTTTCTAATAAAAAAATCTATTAGAACTAAAAAATGAGGTCAGCAAAGTTTCAGGATACAAGATCACAAATGAACAATCAAAAAATGAAATCAAATGAATTCACTCATTATAGCATCAAAAATAAAATATGTAGGAATAAATTCAACAAAAGAAGTGCAAAATACATACTCTGAAAGCTACGAAATTTATTGAAAAGATTAAAGACCTAAATAAATGGGGAAACAACCCACATTCATGAATTAGAAGACTTAACATTGTTAAAATGATAATACTCTCCAAACTGATCTTTAGATTCAGCATAATCCTCTATTAGAATACCAGCTGACTTCTCTGTATAAATTGACAAGTTGATTCGAAAAAAATTGTATAGAATTCCAGGGGACCCAGATTTAGTCAAAACAACCCTGAAAAAGAAGTATAAAGTAGGAGGACTGACACTTCCAAATATCCAATTTCAAAATGTATTTACTCAAAGCAATGGTAATCAAGACATTCAGTGGTACTGGCACACGGATAGACATATAGGTTAATGGAATAGAATTGAGAGTTCAGAAATGGAATAGAATTTAGAGTTCAGAAATAGATCCATACATCGATGGCCAACTGTTCGCTAACAAAGGTGCCAAGACCATTCAAAGGGGAAATAGTCTTTTCAACAAATAGTGCTGGGACAACTGGAGAGCCATATGCATAATAATGAAGTTGGATTCTTCCCTCACACCATATACAAAACTTAACTCAATATGGATCAAAAACCTAAATGCAAGAGTAAAACCTATAAAATTCAGAAGAAAACCTAGGGGTAAACCTTCATGACCTTGGATGTGGCAAAGAATTCTTAGATAAGACGCCAAAAGTACAAGCAACAAAAGAAAAAATAGATTGGACTTTATCAAAATTTAAAATGTTCATGTTTCAAAGGAAGAGTGAAAATAAAACTTACAAAATGGGAGAAAATATTTGCAAATCATATATCTGATAAAGGACTTGTATCCAGAATATATAAAGAACTCTTACAATAATAAAAAGACAAATAAAATTTTTAAATGGGCAAAGGATCTGAGTAAACGTTTCTCTAAAGAAGCTATATAAATGGACAACGAGCACATGAAAAGTTGCTTGGCATTATTAATCATCACAGAAATGCAAATAAAAACCATGAGATACCACTTTACACTACTAGAATAGCTAAAGTCAAAGAGTCAGAAAACAACAAACATAGATGAGGATGTAGAGATATGAGAACCTTCATACACTGCTGGTAAGAATGCAAAATGGTCCAGGCACTTTAGAAAACAGTCTGACAGTTCCTCAAATGATTAAACATAGAATTTCCATATGACCCATCAATTCTACTCCTAGATATATACTCAAGAGAAGTAAAAACATATGTCCACATAGAAACTTGGATATAAATGTTTATAGAGGTACTATTGGTAATAGTCAAAAGTTAAAACAACCTATACATCCATCAATGGAAGAATGGATAAACAAAATGTGGTACATCCATACAATGGTGTATTATTCAGTCGTAAAAAGGAATGAAGTCTGAAGCACACTACAACATGGATGAACTTTAAAAATATTATGCTAATTGAAGTCAGTCAGTCACAAAAGACCATTCATTTGAAAGTCCAGAATAGGGAAATCTGTAAAGACAGTAAATAGATTAGTGATTGTTCAGAGCTAGTCTGATGAGAAAGAGTCAGGGGGTAGGGAGATGATAGATAAAGGAAACAGGGTTTTTTCTTGAGGTGACAAAAATTTTGTAAAATTGTGGTGATAGCCGCACATATCCATGAATATACTGAAAACCATTGAACATATTAAATGGGTGAAATACATGTCTGTGAATTATACCTCAATAGAACTGTTAAATTATATATGAAAAATATAATAAGGCAATGATGCAAACACAAGCAAGACAGAGACAACTGACAAGAGAAAAATCTTTTCAACCTCAAGTGAGTAAGTATATACACAACATTGACAGCAAAGTATTTCAATCTTTTTTTCATTATGGCCTCCTAAGGAGCTTTTCTAGATATATTTCCTAATCATCCCACCGGGACAGCACAGATATCCTATGTACTTGTTTATGTACTTGATCCTTTGAAGGGCCACAACCAATGTAATAACTAAGACTTTCTTGCCCCATACTCCCCACTCCACCCCGACAAATAAACAATTTCATAAATTCTGGAGTAATAGCATCACAATAAAGAATGTATGATTTACAATATTAGTCACTCTACAAAACAGGTGCCTCAACCAACAGCAAATGTGAATGAAACTATCATAGGACTGGTATGCACACACACAAATAAATGCTAAAAAGTGTCTAAAAGGCTTGTGCCAATTTTAAAACAGTGTCTGCACACTTTAGAGCAACTGAACAAAAAGTAAGAAATTCATTTTTAATGTTTCCAAATATCTGGAAGTTTGGCAGTGAGAAGATTATAACATCGAAGTGATTGACAAATTTTTGAAAAGTATAATTCAAATATTTGATATCATGTACAGAAAAAGTAGCATTAGCATCTAACATAACCATGCCAGAATTTATTTTCTTACATAGTAATATTAAGCATGCAGATTAATAGATAATTTTCCTTATTCACTGGAACTTAACATGCCTAAGAAGTTTGTTACTCAAAGTATAGTCCTTGGACCAGCAACTAGCATCACTTGGAAGCTTGCCAAAAATGCAGAATGTCCCCAGACCTACTGAAACAGGATTTGCATTCCAGTAAGATCCCAGGTGATTCTTACATACCTGAAGTTTCAGATGCACTGCCTTAAAATACCTATATCAATATTCTTCCTTAATTGTTCATAGCACTTTTTTAATTGCTCATAGTATTTTATTCTTTAAACTTCCTAAATAGATGTATTTATTCTTCTACTCTCCCTATTCTACAGACCCTTTAGGATATGCAAATTAGAAGAGAATCAAGTGAGATATATTTTTTTAAGTCACATGAGATGTAAAACATGCAAATTTCTATCCCAAGGGCTACCTCTGAAAGAAGTTAATTCAAGTCATTTATTAACTCTTTCTGCAATAGCAAGGATGGCTGAAAACAGGTGAATGGGTTTGGCAGGTCCCTGCAGCTGCCACCTTCAGAAATGGCAGCACTGGGCCCTTCACCAGAGGTGTGACTACAAATGCCCTTCCAAGCCTCAGATTTCCAACATGGAAGAAAATGTCCTGAGAGGCGCAAGGCAAAAGGCAGTAGGCTGCCCCTTTCTTTACAATCCCAATGCCCTGTCCAAAACTAACTCTGTGAATAAGAGGCTGCCTATTTCCCATACATCAGCCCAACCAGCCATCAATTCCACCATGATAGCTTTACTCTTCTGGGGTCTCAAAGACTTTGCTGTGGTATTCTTAAAATGTGAAAGGGTTACAGGGGTTATCAATGAAAACTGCAATTATCAGTTAAGTCTGTGCAGGGAATAGCCGGCAGCCAGGTGTGAGCTGGGGAAAAAGAACCTTAGAGAAATCAGAGCCCTGGAAAGAGGATGACCTCTCCTCACTGGACCATTGTTAATATACCACTGGACCGGTTGGCAAGGGCACTGCCTATGGAGACACACCTCCTTGGATTCAAACTCACTTACTATCTCAGTGACCCTGAGCCGACTGCTCAGTCCCTCTAAACCCTAATTTCCTCATCTGTAAAATGAGGTTCCTTATAATGCCTACCTCAAATGCCGTCAGGAGGGCTAAATGATACCTCTTTGGAAGGCTCCCGAAAAAACTCTTTAATAAATGTTAACTTCCTATCTACTGAAACTTCCAGGAGCAGTAAAGCATTTTCCTTCCACTATGGTTGGAAGGAAAGTGTCTTACCTCTCAGTCCCAATTTAAAGAAAAAGGAAGTGCTTTAAGCAGAAACCACTTCTGATATCTAACTTTAATGAGCCTCTTCACCAAAACTGCGGGGGGAGGGGGGCGCATGACGCTCTCCGAGCCTGTTAAAAGATTACATAATACTGAAACTGTCAGTCAGGAGAGAGCTGAATTCCCCTCTCAGATGTGTTCATGTGTCCCCACTCCCATAGAAAACAGCAATAATGGTGAATACGTATCCTAGGGTGGAAATTCAACCAATTGATTAAGAAAATGCTAACCCACCAACAAATCTTTGTTCTCAAGAGACCCTAGTAAAATGCCTATAGTAGTAAAATTCATAGTCATTTTCAGGCAACTCAAAAATTTGTTAATTTAAGTGATACAAGAATCCCAGGAATCTTAGAACACATCCCAGTGCTCAGTTTGACTACATCAGGGCCCAGGTAGCACCTGGGATCCTACTTGGTTTGAAACGTTGGCCCTTCTCACCCTCAGGAGTTCAGCATCAGGTCAAGAAAGCCAAAAGATGAAGCTCAGCCTGCCCCTCGTGATCTTCCTGTCAACCTGGGGAAAGAGATCAAGAGGCAGCCAGTTCAGTGTCAGCTGTGGGCCAAAAGAAAATGGTCTTCTCATCTCAGGAGCAAGTCACTGTTGGTCCCAGAACAATACGGATCAGTTTTGTCCTCATTAGTGCTCTCCATCATGTCTCAGCTTCTAGAGGGCTTCTTCTGCCCTCCGAGGGAGAAATGTTTCAGGATGAAGTACGAAGAGGTGAGGAAAAGCCTGTCTCTCGTGACCACAGTTGTGAACACCACCCCCATACTGGAAAAGATACTGCTGAACACTGACTATTACATGTGCTGTGCCCTGATTTCTCGTGCCAACTTCTCTCAAACTGACTTCTCCCTGGCCCCAGTGCTCCATGCCAGTACGCTGCCTCTGTGTGTCATGAACCTACACAAAATAACGTTAGAAAGTGGATGGAGAGAGGTGGTACATCACACGTTACATTCTGAGGCCAAATAAAATGGCATTTAGATTACCTGTGTGGCTGATCCACTTCTCTCTCAGGGATCCCTGAGGATGGTGGAAGAGCCTTGAAAAGTTTCTCTCTTTTTACTGTCTATATAATCTGTTTTTTTCTTTTACTAAAAGAGTCAAACAATATTCTACCTGGCTAGATAATGAATTTCTTTAGATGCCAAATTTAAAGTGAGGAAATACATATTACCAAGTTCTTAAAACTTACATAATAAATGTCAACTATTATCATCTTTGGGACACACACCTCCAAAACTTACATAAGAAATGTCAACTAGTATCATCTTCTTTGGGACACACACCTCCCCTCACCACACACACACACACACACGTACACACATGTGCTACAGCCAGTTCCCTAATCCTTGTGGAGAAACTCTCTAATCCACTCCAGCTAGGGATGTGTTTTTATTTGCACAGAATCCCTTAAAATACTTTATACAGATTGTTATAAATCTGTAGTTACAGCCAAGTCACCAAATTTCTGGTTTCCGTCTTCATAAAATGATCATGAAATATTTGTCTTTAATTTTATAGAAGTAATACAAGCATTAATGTGAGCATGCTGTAAAATATCCTGATTTTCTCAAATACATTTTTCCATAACGATAACAGTTTATGTCTACCCATTGTGAAAAAAGTACACCTCTAATCCCACACATGAGACCTCCAGGGAGATAGGGTATCATAGTACTACATCACTGAATAAAGATAGATTGATACATTATATTTATGCCATCCCAGTCCCATCTACCTTCTCCAATAGCATTTTTAGTCCATCCTGGGCCTTCCAGGCAAACAGGCACGATTTATAACCATCACCAAACTATAAGAACATCCAGAGATTTTTCTTTCCCTGAAGACTGCCCTCCAACATTTTGCCCCCAGACAAGTACAATTACCCAAACACCAGAAAGTGATTCCAAAGGAAAGATTCTTATTATGGGAAAAGAAAAGGAAAAACGAAAACGCAGCATTTAAGAGACTTTATCATACTAAATATCAAATAATAAAAATATACCTTTGTTTTTCAAGAGCCAAGTCACACAAATACGTAAAAGCAAATCAATTGTTTCCAGCTGTAATCAGCGATAATAACCTAAGTACGTTAGACTATGAATAAGAAGATCAGTTTCCTTTCGAGGTTACATGACACGCGGCAGGGAAGCAGCCCTTTTCCTCTAAGAACTCGGCGTCTGACCTCGTGGCAGAGAGTGGGAGCCAGCCCCCCTCGCCAGCCTTTATAGCGTTCGCTGTCAGGTTCACCACGCTAGGGAGGGAGGGCGGGGGAAGCGAAGGACCGGTTTTCTAAAATACAGAACATAGTCATCCTCTAGTTCCAACGGGGTTGCGTGGGCACGGAGGAGGGGCAGAGGAGGCGGGGAGCGGGCAGCAAGGATTAAGTTAGTGGACTTTTTCTGCACACTGGAAATTCCCAGGCCGAAAAGGTACAGACCGACCGGAGTCCCGGACATTCCCCTCGGGGGCCGGCTCCAAGACCTGGACTGGAACTACGCAGAGGAATGAGAGGCGTAATCTACAACGACATTCTCTTAAGAACGCCTTTTTAAAATATCTCAATTAATCTGCTGCTGGGGGGGGGGAAGTGTGTGTGTGTGTGTGTGTGTGTGTGTGTGTGTGTGAGCGCGCGCGGAAGAGGGGGGGGGAAGGGCAGGGACCTTGTCGCCTTATCCAACACAGCTTTTAAATATGGCAATCAGAAAATACTGTCGCATTCCCTTTTTCCAGTGTATGGGCAGATGAGTAAGAAAATAAAGACAAAAAATTTAATAAATAATAGGAGGGATTAAAGAATATGGGATGTTTGGGGATGTTCTTTTTATTTTTATTTTTTGGAGTAATGAAAATATTAAAAAATTGATTGTGATGATGAATGCACAACCCTATGATGATACTGTGAGCCACTGATTTTATACTTTGGATGATTATATAGTATATGATTATATCTCGATAAAATTGCATTAAAAATAGAAACTGACAAAAACAGTGAAAATGTCAGGAAAGAAATAACCTGCAAAGGATTTGAAGAGCATTTTACCAAAGAAATAACAATGATTAATAATAAACATATAAAATGTTTAAACTTAAAAGTGTCACTATCATGTGCCTTCATTGACAAATTAAAGGGGCAGGAATCTGCAGCATAAAAATCAGCAAAACTGTAACAGGAAGATCATCATGTTATTTTCATGGGGCAAGTAATGGCACATTTAAACAAAATGAGCATTGCACAATACCCAAAGAACTTCTTATGATACCTGATTTCACTGTCATTTCTTTTCCTTTTGGGATACTTGCTACTGTAATCTCTGTATTCTGGCTTCCCATTTTTCATTTTTTGCTTTCTAAGTTATCTTCCTCAGGCAGCATTACAATCTGGCTTTGTAATTATACAGGAAAGGATGTCCGTCTGGATTTACAATAGGAATGGTAGGAAGTGAGCATCTAGAGCTACATGCCAGAAGGTCCTTAAAACTCCTATACCTGATCTCTCGTTTAATGCAGAAAATTAAAAGGCAAAATAGGATACACTTAAGTTCAAACTTTTTTTAAAAAGTTAAATGTAATAAGTGACAGGATTGACTGAGATGTTGGTGAAGGGTGTATTTTGTGCCCTCCTCCTGCTACTGTGTCCTATAAACTTCTGCCTTCTTATCTCCCACCCCCCAGGATTTGCAGGTGGCTCTAGCACTCATGGACTGTGGGGTCACTTTGGAAACACAGGAACTTGAAAACCTTATTCGCACAGTGAAATGTCAGGCATTAAGTGCTATGCACCAATACTGCATTATAGACATATACCCTGGCAAGAATAAGGCTTTTCGCACAAGAAAATGAATACACTTACAGGGCAATTTCTGGCATTAATGACTTACTAATGGAAAGAAGTTAAATTTTCCCAGAACCCACAAAGATAATGCTGACCAGATTTGGGAGGGGAGGCGGGAGGAAGGTGGTTGGGTGAGGCCTGTTTCTGTTATTTCACTCAAGTGTTTATTCCCCTGTACCTCTTCTCAGTGATTATTTCCCTTAATAGGGTCCAAAAACACTCACTTCTGGCATGTAACATATAAATACATAAAGGCTCCATATTAACTCTTGTCAAGCACCCCAACTTATCAATCTGAAACTTAACAGCTGAAGCCAGGAAGTGCAAGATAACTGGTATATAATAAGATGACATTGTTCAGAATGGTAATTATGGATCCAATTGGAACACCTAAGGTCTGTTTTATATTTGCTAATGAAAGTTATTCTTAAAAATGTAATTTCTATAAGACATAATTTGCATAGAAGCATCTTATAAAGGAATCTCAGTTTCAGAAGTAGCATCAAATCAATCATTTGAATTATGGAATTTGAGAAAAAACACTGAATGAAATTAATGCTTTGGTTCTAAGATAAAATTCCATATGTTAATCCAATGAAACTGTATATCAAACATTGTTTTAATATTTTATTTTGAGCCTCAATGTCAAAGCATATGGGACAATTTATGTAATGATAACAACATTAGCTAAACTGTGAGACAGCCTTTAAAAGTAAGAGGACTATTTAACAGAAAAATATGTATATGTTAAGTAAAACATGCACTATAAATTATGTATTCTCTACAATCGCATCCATGTGGAATGATGGATGATTTTTTTCTTCTCTATTTTACAGTTTTAAAAACTATGGTGCCCTTATATTTATAATGGAAAGTATATATTTAAGATAAACTATATTATTCAGTTGGCATGCTAAAATTCACAACTATGTGGTATTGGTCAAAAATAAACTTTTTAGAAGAAATTATTGTATCTAATTATTCTTTGATTAGGTAGTTTTCCAGTCTCTACACATAGCATTATATTTAAATTTCCACACCAGAGCATAGAAAGCCAAACTAGAACAGGGAAGGAAATGACTGAAATATTTCAAGAAACTGTGTCATCAAATCTTTAGGGCCTTATGTCACTAACTAAAAAAATAATAGAAACTTTGTGAAATCACAAGAAATCATCTGTACAAACAAGTAGCATCACTCTAAACCACTTAAGAGTTGGTGTCCTCTCTCTTGTTGAAACTCTGGGTAGAAGAATTCACAGCCTCCTTCAGCTATCCTTCTTGAGAAACGATCAAAAGTTCTTTGATGAAAAATAAAACAATTCTTTCCAAAGATTCATCAAGCCATAGTTGAAAAGGGCTATGAACTCTCACATACCTTAGTTCAAATCCAAACTTGAGTTCCTCACCCATAAAATGAAGCTCATATCACCTACAATACTGATCATGATCAGAATTAAATTAAATTGTTGGTAAAACCCCTGAAATAACAGGCAAACAATGTTACTTCTCTAGTTTCATCTTCCTATAGTGTTTCTCAAAGTGTGGATGACCACTATTGCATCAGATCACCGGGTGCTTTGTTGCAAAGACTGATGCCAGAATTCCCAGTTGCATGGCTTCTAATTCTACATTTTCATCAAACATTCCAGGTGATCTTTAGCCAGTCTAAAGCTTAAAGACCATTAAAATTAAGCTATCTTAATGTAGCTAACTAGTTAGTTACCTTCAAACTCACAAAATAACTAAAAATCTTTCTACATAAAATATTTTACAGACTTGAAGGCAGTCCTCAAGGTTATTAAAGGAGGACCTTAGACTCTATTTTAAAGTTAAATACCCAGATTCTTTGAACCTTTTTTCCCTTTTTAAATATTTTTATTGAAATATCTTCATGCATACACAATCCATCTAAAGTACACAATCAATGACTCACAACATCATCACAAAGCTATGTACTCATCACCACGATCATTTTTAGAATATTTGCATCACTCCAGAAAAACATAAAATAAAAAAACTCATACATCCCATACTCCTTACCCTTCCCTCTCATTGATCACCAGGATTTCAATCTCCCAATTTTTTTTTTTACTTTTTTAATCACCCCCCATTATCATTTTTTTTTTGAGCCATTCTTGAATGCATTTTTTTCATGCTTTAAGTTCCTGTCTTCATCTCTAAACTCCTTCTAATTTCTTCATGCCCATTTAGGGACATTTAAAATTAGGCTGTAATAGACTTTAATGTATAATGGTTCAAAAAGAAAAGAGTACTTACTAAATGATCCCAAATCAAACTCATTTAAAATTAATAAAATAAAGAAATCAAAATTGATCATTTATTTTTAGATAACTAGTAGGAATAGCAGTTTTTTACTCCCAACATGAGTGTGTATACTTCATGCTTAAATAAAGAAATATCTGTCATGGATTTTAATATATAATTTTTATTTCTAATTTTAGTATTCAGTTCAAGATAACAACCAAAAAAGAAACACCTGATTGGTGGAAATAACTGATACAACTTTACAATAATAGCATTGTTTACATAAAGTCAATTCTCAAAGTAACTCAAACTTGAGAACACCCAAATAAACTTCCATTTATAGATTTCCTCCTTCTAGTTCCAAAATTAGTTATTTTAGAATAAATATTCATAATGTGAAATTCAGCCAATCAAAAAAAAAAAACAATTACCCAATGCAAATATCAAATCAAAGCACATATTCTATATTTAATGCTTTTTCTTCCTTTCCCCTACTCTTTTCCTTTAATTCTAGGAAAGAACAGGAAACAGTAAATATTCTTACTATAAAATTCTGACCAAGCACAGTGGTCTTTTCAAATAGTCAAGAAAAGGTAAGTCATCAAGGGAAACTCCTAAGACCAAGCAGTCTTCAGTGTGTTCATAGAAGCCACTGACTATAAGCCCTCTCTAGTTCACCCCTCTGAAGATGTATCACTTGTGCTATTCATGAAGATGTGCTCAACTTCCTTTACCAGATTAGCTATGAACACTTCACAGCCAAGCAAACTTGTCCCTTCCATTTACGGTCAGAACATTTTTCACACTCTTTAGGTAATCTTTCCTCCCAGGAGAAACTAATTCAAATATACTTAATTAGCATATTTGGTTACAAGGGCAATACAATATAGATGCTGTTAATAATAATTCTCCCATGGGTAAGCTAAGATTGGAAAGAATCCTATAGGTAGACATAAATATACCTGCATTTTGTCTATATAAAGTCCAACTCTTTTTTTAAATTGTTCACGTATCAATGGCAGCCACCCCTCCATAGGGCTACTCATAAGCTTTCTATAACACAAGTGATGGGGAAGGTCATTAGATGTGATTTCTCCAGTCCCCTCCAGAACAGGCTAGGTCTCTGAAGGACACACAAAAGACAAGAACATATCCAACTGGTTCTTCACAATAATCTCATCTGGATGCAGCTTATGGGGTAGATAATGGGCCAGGGTCATCTCCCAGGCATCGACGAGATATACTCCAACTCCTGAGAACATCCTCCGAAGTATAGTGTCCAGCTGAAAGTTGTACCAATCGCTGTTGTAAAGGCTCACCTCAGGCCCCAGCTCTTGGACATTGGCTGTTCGGATGACCACCACAGTCTTAGGGCTTCGATCCAGAAGTTGGACAACTGCTCGACGGATGTTCCTGAGTCGCCGGATATACACTTCCAAAGGGAAGGTACTGAAATGAGACCATATGGCTATAGCAACCACAGTGTTCTTCCCTCCCACAATGCCATTCAGCTCATTTGCCACATAATGGAGCTCACTGCTGAAGACAGTTGTGAAGCGGATGGGTGGACCATGGCAGCGGTATTTGAGCAGGATATTGTGCTTCTGGTCCACTGCAAGGAAGGGACCGACATTCTTGGGACTACCCAAGTTAAACTCCACTAAATCTGAAACAAGGAAAATAAAATTCAAATTCATAAAAACATTCAACATAGCATTTGTATTCTGATTATTCTTTACTGAGTGACTTCAAAGAAATTTTCAAAAAAAGTATAACAATGTTGTTAATTACAATATAGATGTGAAGGGAATACCTATTTCACGTCACCTTAGCCCATTTTAAATCAATGGACTTTTACTCTGACATATTTATTAACTTATTATTAAAATCAATCCAAATATATGTTATTATTAAAATCACACCAAATATATGGCATTACAAGTAATATCATCAGTGATAAATTCTACAACTATATCTATACCTCAGAAACAAAATGATTTTTTTCATTCTTGGCTATTAACGTCAAGAAATCTTGCTGTTCTACCGATGGTTTAATATTTTTAAAGCATTTGACACTTAAACTTTATTGTTACAATAAATAAATATTATTTCTTCCAGGATAAGGGCTATAACTTCTGGTTTAATATGAGTACATTAGTACCTAAATGCCTCTTTTTGCAATAAACTACAAGTGACAGAAAGGAACAACCCTGTCTCCTTATTTTCAATCTCACCCTATGTTTAGAAAACCTAGATGAGAATTTCTATTTCTATCTTGTGAATAACAAAGGCAGCACCAAGTTAGAATGCCCCCAGCCCTTTTCTTCCTTTCCTAAGTTATGCTTCAAGATCTACCTCCTCTGAAATCTTCTGAAGGACCCAGGAATTAGTGATTATTCCATTCTTGTTATTTCTAAAAGATTCCATCTGTACAATTCCGCCTGTCCATTTGTCACTTAATACCTGTCCCATGAGGAAAAAGTTCTGTTTTAAATCCCTAAATATTTCCATAAGTGTTTGACACAGAACAAAGTTAATGCTGAAAACCCAGTTCACTTATTTCCTAAACCCTTATTCAGTGCCAACTACTATGGATCATACAGGCCAGCAATGCTCAGATGTCTACAGTCAGTTTTGAAGAAGTAACATCAGACTATAATAGTGCTCTAGTCCTCTTAAAGCTTAAAGTAAAGCTTTCAATTTTTTCTCTGCGCAGTCCCCCAGCATTTCTTCTAGGTTTTCCTACCTAATTCATTACTACTTAGCATCTAGTTTTACTTAAAAACTCAAGCTATCATTTTTTCTTTTGATTAAGATTATGCACCAGGTGCACGGAGGTTCAGTGGTAGATGCTCACCTTCCATGAAGGAGACCCAGGTTTGATTCCCAGACCATGCATCCCACCCCCCCAAAAAAAGGATCATGCACCAACACAAATCTCGACCAAGTAAAAGCCTACTTAGGCAATCAATGTGATCACTGCTATCAAAGGAAATATCAAGCAATGTCATCAGAACCTAAGAATCAAGCAACTGTAGACTCCTAGAGGGCCCTAATTAGTCAAGGCTGAACCATGCCTAGCATCATGCCATACAAACTGTTTCCCTCTCCTGCTTTCTAATTCTGTGCTTTATCAACTAGAACTCAGCTATGTCTGCTTTGATTTAAAAAAAAAAAAGGAAATGCTTTTCTACTTTTTGAAGTAACAGCCACTTCCTACTTCCCTTCTAAAAATTAAATTTGAAACTAAGTTGACACAATAACAGAGCTGATGAAAAACATCACTGTCATGGTCAGGTTCATGTGTCAACTTGGCCAAGTGGTGGTACCTGTTTGTCTGGTTGGGCAAGTGCTGGCCTGTCTGTTGCAATGAGGACATATTATAGAATTAAATCATGATCATGTCAGCTGCATCCACAGCTGATTCCATTTGTAATCAGTCAAGGGGAGTGTCTTCTGCAATGACTGATGCTCAATCTAATCACTGGAAGCCTTTTAAGGAGGATTCAGAAGAGATAGGTTCTCTTCCTGCTTCAGCTGGCGAGCATCTCCTGTGGAGTTCATCCAGACCCTCCATCAAAATCATCGGCTTCACAGCCTGCCCTGCAGATTTTGGACTCTACGTTCCCGCAGTCACATGAGATACCTTTATAAATTTTATATTTGCGAGGGTTCCCTGTTGATTCTATTTCTCTAGAACATCTTGGTACCAGGAGTGGGGTGTTGCTGCGGTTTACAAATACCAAACATGCTGGAACAGCTTTTTAAATGGATAAGGGGAAGATTTTGGAGGAGTCGTAAGGAGCTTGATAGAGAAGGCTTAATGCTTTGAAGAGGCCATCATTAGAAATGTGGACTCTAAAGCTACCTGTGACGAAGCTCTAGACAGAAATGAGGCAGGTATATTTCTGACTGGAAGGAAGATGAGCCTTGTTTTAAAACGGCAGATAATCTGGCAAAATTGACTAGTGGCTTTGGCTGGAAGGCAGATTATAAAAGTCATGAACTTGGATATTTAGCAGAAGAGAGCTCCAAATTAAATGTGGAAAGTGCAGCCTCCTTTTTCCTCACAGTTTATAGTGAAATGCGACAGGAGAGAGAGATAAGCTGAAAACTGAACTCCAGAGCACTAAGAAAGCAGAAATTGATGTTCTGAAAAATTCTGGGCTTCCAGGAAGGGAGACCCCAGAGAATAGTGCCCCACGTGAGGATTTAACCAGATGTGAAACCAGTCAGCCATTTCAGAAAAAGCCAGGATTGGGCATGGAGTTATCCAGGAAGGATTTGAGGAAACTCCTTATATCTTATGGGCACGATCCAGGGCTACTGCATAGAAAGCCAATGAGAGTGTTGCGGGACCTATATAAAGAGAACCACTGCCAGTAGAGACTGAGAGGGACAGAGAAAGGACACATTGGAGGAAAAATAACTTCAGAGGCAAAACCATGGAGGCTGAGGTCTGAAGCCAAGAAGCCTTGGGCCAGGAGAGCGGACCCACCCAAGCCCATGGAGAAGGTCTTGATAAGTTTCTGGAGTCCTATAAAAGAGGAAACATTTTGGAGAATGAGTGATTCACAGAGAGCAGAGAAGAACGACATAGCCACAAGAAGTAGAGAGCCCGCAAGCCAGTGACCTTTGGAGATGAAGAAGGAAAACGCCTCCCAGGGAGTTTCATAAAACAGGAAGCCAGGAGAGAAAGCTAGCAGATGATGCCGTGCTTGCCATGTGCCCTTACAGCCAAGAGAGAAGCCCTGGCTGTGTTCACCATGTGCCATCTCACTTGAGAGAGAAACCCTGAACTTCACTGGCCTTCTTGAACCAAGGTATCTTTCTCTGGATGGATACCTTTGATTGGACATTTCTATTGACTTGTTCTGATTGGGACATTTTCTCAGCCTTAGATCTGTAAACTAGTAACTCATTAAATTTCTCCTTTTAAAAGCCATTCCATTTCTGGTATACTGCATTCCAGCAGCTAGCAAACTAGAACAATCACAAAACTACAACTTACTTCAAATCATGGGAATTTACTTTATGAAAAGCCCTGCTCATACTTAACCATCAAAAATAATTCTAAAATACCAGTTATCAATTTCCTAAATTGTAAGCAGGATCCTTATAGCCACCCCCTGTGAACTAGTACCCCTCACCCCTTCACACCCCTTCCAAGAAGAAAAGAAGGCCCATTTTTAAATAAGGGGTGGCCATGCAACCAGTGGGGTTTTGTTCTGGACAGCAGTCCCAGAGCAAAGTAGTAAAACCAGGAAGCTATGATGCTGGAACTTACATATACTCCCTTGGCAGGAGATGGTCCCCCCACTGGAAGTTCCAATGGATGACACTGGGATAGCTTTGCTGCACAGATTCATTAAAATGGAGCCACAGGTGGTGTGGCTGCTCCTTTCCAGTTAAATCTATTATAAACTTGGAGTTGGACCAAAGAAAACTCAGAAAGAAGCAGCTAAAATTATCTACCTCTATTTTACTGCCCAGAATATTAGGAGTGAAAGACACCTGCACCTGGGAGGTGATACTATCCAGCTTGCCTCACCTCACACATGGAAAATGAAGACATGAGAAGTAAATGACCTGTCACACAGCTAATCTCTCAACAAGAGCCCAGTGCTTTCAGCATTACATCACAACCCCACAATTGAGCAGAAACTGTCACATATCTCTCCAGAATTAGGATACCTCCTCAGTCCTGCAAAGAAATAACTGCTTCCTCAACTGATGCCTTTCTTCAGGTATCTGAATGACTTTGGACTTATTTCAAATTCATCCATGTGGAAAACAGTTATAAAACTAAAAGCAAAATACCAACCTGGAACAAATGTGGTAAGGTATTCAAACCACTGCCTGATTGTTGAGTCACCAAATAAATACACCACTTTTCTTTGTAAACATTCTGTAACGTTGTCAGGGTCATTAAACTGGCGCATCTTAAACTTTCTGGGCCTCCACTGGTCTTTGTAATAATACCCAGAAGGAAAAGTTCCTGAGCCTTGAGATAGTTCTGGGTTGTTAGTTTCTGTAAAGTAAAAAGAAGATAATCTGAAATTCTCCTCCAACAAACCACAGATAGAAAATGTTCCCAGAAAAAACAATTCTGCCCATATATTTGCTAGCTTGTTGGTATACAAACAGCATTTCTTACTATCATATCTCAAAGAAATCTCAGACTTTTCTTTGGTACAAAAATGAGAAGATCTGAAATGGGTGTGAGGGTATTGGTGAACAGAAGGGGAAAGAGGGACTTTTTATATTCCCTCTGATTATGTATGTTTTTATCAACAAAAAATGAAAGTAAAAGCCAAGGAAATATGTGGATATAAGCACTGTCCAGCATTATCCTAGAAGAACAGAGGCTCCAAATGCTTGTGAAGCAGGTTACAACTTAAATTCACATTTTAGAATTCCAGTATCAGTACACTGCTCTCATCCCATTAAGAGGAAAGTTTTAATCCACGGTCCTATAATCAAATTTTAATTCAGAAAACCATAACTTTATAAAGAGAGCAAATTAGGAACATATAGTCTAAATACTTATTACCCACAGTACAAAAGGTTCAGAGGATTTTTATGTATAATGAACAATGTACTGATGATTTGTAACCTAGCTACACACAAGTACCAAAGCATCTTTCAGAAAGAAGAGTCAACATCCTTCTGTCCTAAAACCTCCTCTGGGAAATGCCACCATAGAAACAACACACTTTACATGCTTTAAAACAAATAATGATAGTTGCATTTCTTGCAAGCTTACTTTGTACCACTGTCCTGAGCAATTAAATGTTTTTCTCTGTTTTAATTACCTAGGCAGCTCAAAGCAGATACATGAAATGAGTTTTCTTTAAACTATGAGAATTTATTAGCTTAGTTTGAGGCCATAAGAATGTCCAAATCAAGGCACCACCAAGCTGATGGTTTCTTCCCAAAGACTGGCTGCCAGTGATCCTTGGCTCTTCTGCCACATGGCTTGGCTCTTCCATGCCACATGGGAAAATGTTCCCAGAAAAACAATTCTGCACTTATATTTGTTAGCCTGCTGGTTTACAGGCAACATTTCCTGTCACCATATCTCAAAGAAATCTCAGACTTTTCTTTGGTACAAAAATTAGAGGATCTGAAACAGGTATACAGGTGAACAGATTCATTCCCTTTATAAAGGAGTCTGATAATAGGATTAAGTCCCATCCTGAATGAGGTGGGTAACACCTTAACAAAAGGAGCCATGTCAAAAAGTCCTTACAATGGATTTACACCCATAGGAACAGATGAGATTTAATAACATATTTTTCAGGGGTACATACAGTTTCAAACCCCCACAATTTTATTTGATGTACACAAGAACCCTTTAAAGGAGGACCTATGATTATCCCCATCTTTCAGAATGGTTAAGCAACTTGACCAAGGTCTCAAAGCTAATAAATGGTAAAGGTAGGACCTGATCCAAGCAAGTGGTCTCCAAAGCCCGTGCTCTTAACCAATGCACTAGACTGTCTCTCAAAAACAAATGTTTATTGATATCAGGAATCTCCTTTAGGCTTTTATTCCAAAAGGATATACTTATTCATTTCTAATACTTATTGAACCCCCATTTTATCTCTCCCTTACACATCCAAGGTTCAACCTTATCATAAGACAATCATTTTACAAAGTCATCTGTTAAACCAAAATTTGAAAATTCAAATGCTTATACAACTGAGAGATTTAAACTCAGGAGCATCTATATTTTGTAACTTTCAGTTCTTCTGAAAGTTACAGTTAACTTTCAGTTAACTTCTTTCAAAAATACTGTTCATTTATTTTATTTTTTTTTTTTTACATGGGCAGGCACCGGGAATCGAATTCAGGTGCTCTGGCATGGCAGGCAAGCATTCTTGCCTGCTGAGCCACCATGGCCCACCCACTGTTCATTTATTTTTAATTGTGGTAAAATATACATAATAGTCATTTTAACTATTTTAAGTGGACAACTGTTTGACATTAAGTACACTGACAACACTTTGTATAAAATGACTTTTTAATATCATCCCTAAATTATTTAAAATTATTTTGATTTTTATCCCCTTCAAAGAAGATGCTCCTTTAGACAAATAATGCATATTTAATCTTTTTTTTCTTTGACACCTGCTAATTCTTTGTTAGTTCAGGACCCACAAAGTTGAGAAATAAACAGTGCTTCTAAAATCTTTATTTTACATACGTGATTATCAAAGTAAAAATGGGGGTAAGGGTAAATATTTCTTTGGCTTACATAAAAACAGTTTCTCAACATGTTATCAAGTATGGGTTTTACCATGTTACCACACTGGGACTGGAACTCCATTATATCTATATTTCAAGGTTGCACAGCCTAGAGAGTTTCAGAGATGACAACTGAAGTCCAAAGAAAACATTTACTAGAATGGGATTTAAAAGTGATTTTGAAGGGAGTGCAAGGGTACTTCAGTGGCAGAATTCTCCAGGATCAATTCCTGGCCCATGCACTTCCCAAAAAACAAAGGCAACAAATGGTGTTGCAATAATGGGACAGTCACATGGAAAAAGAATGA
The DNA here is from genome assembly GCF_023851605.1 of Tamandua tetradactyla. Classification (NCBI taxonomy): domain Eukaryota; kingdom Metazoa; phylum Chordata; class Mammalia; order Pilosa; family Myrmecophagidae; genus Tamandua; species Tamandua tetradactyla. The sequence continues at coordinate 45,611,846 of NC_135336.1, forward strand.
AATGTGACCCCCACCATACAGCATACAAAAAAAAATGATTTCGAAGTTACAACTTTTACCATGTTTAACTCAGTAGCAAGACTACTCTTCTGCATCAAATACCTGTTATAAGGAAAAGAGAATATCACACAGGAAAGAGTTTCCATTTCCATCCAAATATTAATTATATTTACTACCAGAGTTAAGTCAGGCAAAGCAAATCAATTACTGAAGCTGACATTAATTCTTTAACCATGCTAGATTAACAGAACAGTATTTTCAGCGATATGTGTGTGCCTACACTGCCCCCTTATGGTCAGCTGTAGCACGGAACATTTCCTGACTTAATTGGATTTTAAAGCAGTCCCTGAAGTTGTGTTTCAAAAGTCAGTAAATAACTTTCTTGGTACTCAGGATGCATTTTCACATAAGATGAATGAGATATGAAAGTCTCTTAAATATATACTGTAACACTTAATGTACTATACATGTGGAATTAAATAATTATAAAAAATAAAAATGAGTTTTAATGGTTATCTTGAATATTGGTGATGAAGGAAATAGTTCAAATGGAGATGATTGTAAATGAAGAGCTTTGTGCAAAATCAGAAGGGGCACTTGTGATTCTTTAAAAGTAATCCCCCTGATTCTCTCAAATAGCATGGCTTCTCTTAAAGGTCTGTTTCTCCTAAGAGTGAGTTCCCCCACATCAGCCATAATGAGGGCTATGTGGGTCATTATTTGGGGCAAAATGAAAAGAAAAAAGCAGAGAAATCTATATTTCTCAAAACTATCTAGAAACAGATGGAAGAGAGGGATACACTGTAAATTAAGAAGTGGGGGTTGGAGAACATGCATATGTCCATTAATTTTATGGTATGAAATTATCTGCAGAAATAAGAACAGTAAAAAGAAGGACAAGAGGGGAGTACATGATTTATTAGGAGGAAAATACATAAGACAGAGAAATAATGGGATCAAACAGTCCTCTGCACCAGGGAACACAATGAGCACAGGAAAGCCAAGGGACCATCAAGGGCATTAGGAATGAGGACAGTGTGTGATGAGACATTAAGGCACACCTTATCTCCTGCAGGGAATATGAGGAGTCTTGAGGATTTGATTTTTTTTTTTCTTTTTAAACTATAGTCACCTAAAAATTAAGCATTTTACAGAGAAAAGCTAAAAATGTTTTATATGTAGAAACACTTGTAGATTCATAAAATATTGAAGTTGAAAGGATGGCAGAAGTAGCATTCAAACGTATCTGTACTGTTTGCAAAGACATAACATTTTATGAATGACATAGCTCTGGGAAGGTCTTCCTTTCCCCAGATATTATCAAGTAGTTGGGTTTTTAATCTATAAATAGAGCAAACATGAGCCCCATGTTGTTTACACTCCATAGCAGACTAGGGCCATTAACCCAAAAGCCCACTAGGGCCAAACTCAAATTTCCTCACAACCAAGTATTTGTGAGCCAAACACTTATAGTTTGGGCCATAATATAATTATAAATTTGGGTTTTTATAAAATATAAATTTTATAGCCCAAATAAGCATGTTTTTAGTGTTTTAGAACCTGCCTGCTTTGTATACCCCACTAAACCTCACCAACATCTGCTAGCCATAGGTAAGACAAATGGAGCTATAAAAGACCAGAAACTGCTACTGATCCAAAGACCCCCAGCCATGCTGCTGAGTGATAACATGAGCCCTTCTCCGATTCCCCTCTACCCTGGGTGTTCCCTTGCCCTGTTTCCCTTCTTTATGGCTTCACCCACTGCCCTGCTGAGAGTGATCTCCCCTCCCATGCTAACCCAAAGAAAACTGGTTGTGTACTACTGCCACCTCGTGGTCAAATTCTTTTCTTGAACAATCCCCAAATCCTCAAATTTACATAAGTTTTATTTTACAGGATATGAGCTCTTTGGTTTTCTAGGTTAAATAAAATATATTCTGTATCAAATTATTCTTTCCAAAAATTGGAGAATAGCTGTCCTTAAAATAGTCTGTGATAGCATCTCTTCTTTACAATTTTCTAGAAATCACATCATATACAGGTCTCGTTCATAAATGAACTAATTCAGTTTTCAGTGCACAACATGAAGTACTGTTTATCACTTACTTCATCATTTGTATACATTTGATTACTAGGGGGTTGATAAATTCTTCTAATGAAAACAAACCAGAACATCAAGATATCCTTTGTACACCTCCCAAGCATGGTTACAAAGTAGTTCAGAGGAAAAAAAAAAAAACAGAGTAAGAGTGGGAAAGGGTTTACATCTCACCAACTATGAAACCCCAAAAATCACTTATAGTCTCATCTTACTTACTCCCTGTATCTTTAAAGTCAGCCTACCCTAGCCCCTTGTACAAAACAAGTATAAAAATGATGAATGAATAAGTCTTGATGCCACGGTTTTACCTTATAAAACAGGAAACTATCAGTTATTTTGTAGGGGTGTTAGGAAATAGTTGTGAAAAATTCAATACTAAAATTGTGTGAAAACAGTCTGTTAATAGTAACAAGACCATTCTGGGGTACTATAAATATTCTATATGCTCTAAATGTTCTATATCTTAATCTGAATGGTCGTTACTGTATTGCCATTTATTGCTATGTAACAAATTACCAGAAACTTAGGGCTTAAAAACAAGGGACATTTATTAGCCCACAATTCTGTACATTAGGAGTCCACACTACAGCTGGGTTCTCTGCTCAGGGTCTCATAAGCTGAAATCAGGGTGTTAGCAGGACTGTATTCCTTTCTGGAGGCTCTGGAGGACAGTGCACTGGCAAGTTCATTTAAGTTGTTGGCAAAATTCTGCTTATTGTGGCTGTAGGACTAACGTTCCCATTTCCTTACTGGCTGTCAATTAGGCTCCTAGAGGCCACCAACATTCCTTGCCGTGTGACCCCCTCCATCTTGACAGCTTCATGAACATTTCTTGAATAGGTCTAGAGCAGGGATGTCCAACAGACCTTTCTGTAATGATGGACACATTCTATAAATACTGTCCAATATGGCAGCCACTAGCTATATGTGGCTACTGAGCATATGAAATATGGTAGATATTATTGAGGAAAGGCATATAATGGCTAGTGACTACTATAATGAATATCACAGCTCTATAGGGTCTGGAGGGGCCAAGTGTAGGGGGGAGACAATTTTTAAATGAGAATAAATACCAAAATCCAAAATTATGAATATAAATTCTCACTCTCTATTTTTTTAATCAAACAGCTCTTTTAGAATTTTCATTTGTGTCCAGAAGTAACCATGCCCTATTAAAGGGAAAAAAGGTTTTCAATATCAGTGAAACTGCTAGTTTAGCCTCAAGCTAGTAGCTAAAAATAATGAAAATCAAGTACAGGAACAAAATGGTGGCAATGGAACGATTATAAATTGCTCCCTTCAGTAGAAAAATCAATGAGCTGGAAAAAAAAGACTGGAGTTAACTAGGTTGTAACCTTGGAACCAGTATAGACATCTAAAACAACTACAGGAGTACCAGAGAAATTGAGAAGCTGCTGAGAGTTAAGCTTTTGTAAATGAAGGCCCAAACCTAAGACCCACAGCAGTGGCTCTGGAAACAGCTGCATCTGTGGCAACAGAACCCAGATTTCAGAAGTGGCCAGCTGGAGCCAGAGAGGACAGAGGACCACTCCTCCTCCAGAAGTCAGGGTTGAAAGTCAGGGCCAATTTGGGGGATCTGTGCATAACCAGTGTAGAAGCTGGCCTCAATTTCAACCCTCTGGGTGGCAGCAGCTTCCAGCCTCCCATCAGCACACACCAGGACATAAAGAGTGAGTGTACTTTGTTTGGCATATCTTTCCTTCTGTTTGTGGGTATTTGCTGGTCTGGCACATATCTGAGGGCACGGTGCAGATACTGGCCTTTCAGCCCTGTTGGTGGTAAGCAGTTTCTGGACTCACACAAGCATCTACCAGGGCTCAAAAATCTTGTGCACCTTTTGTTGGTTGGGTTTCTTCTTTCTCTTTCTTGTGTTGTTTAGTCTGGTAGATCATGCCCAGATGCTAGCCTCCAATTTCAGAGCTCTTGGTAACAGCACCTTTTGACTATACACCAGCATGGACCAGAATATAAAGAGCCAGTACACTTCATGTTTTTTTCATTCTTCCTCTTCTTCTTCTTTCTCTGTCTTAGGTTTTTGGGTCTTGCAGATCCTTGATGACCAGCCTCAATAGCTGCAGTTCCTGGCTTCCCACCAGCACATAACAAGAGACATGGAAGGCAGTGCACCTTGTGGACAACTGGGGAGGCGTGTTCTGCTAGTATTTTTTTCCCCTCTCTCTTTCTTTCCTTTCTTATCATCTATTTTATTTTTAATTTTCTTCTTGTTCTTGGTCTACTGGACTGAAGAGTGGGCAACCTAGACTTCCAGAATGACTGCAGTGTAATGCTCAGAATACTCTCAATTAAAAATTACAAAACATACCCAGACAAGAAAGTTTGGCCCAGTCACAGGGAAAATGTAATTCAACACAAGATATTTCAGAGCAAGCTCAGTCTCTGGAATTACTAATCAATGATCTTAGAACAACTCTCTTAAATAGGATCAGTGAACAAAAGGAAAACATCAAAGAACCAAAGGAAATCAGGAAAACAATATATGAACAAAATGAGAATTTCATAACAAATATAAATTACAAAGAAGTATCAAATGAAAAAAGAGTATAAAAAATGAACAGAGTCTGAGCAACCTGTGGAACATCATCAACCATACCAATGCATACATCATGAGAGTCCCAGAAGGAGAAAAGAAGGACAGAAAAAATATTTTGAGAAATAGTACCTGAAAATTTTCCAAATCTGATGAAAGATACAAATATACAAACCCAAAATACTCATTCAACACCAAGCAAGATGAACCCAAACTGATCTACCACAAAATGCATTATAACCAAACTAATGCCAAGGATTAAGACAGAATCTTAAAAAAAAAAAAAAAAAAAGAGCAAGAGAAGCAATTCTTCACATATAAGGGGATCCTTAATAAGAGTTTACCTGGTTTCTCTATGGAAACCATGGAATCCAGAAGGCAGTGGTAGGACATATTTAAAGTGCTGAGAGAAAAAAGTTATTACCCAAGAATAACATACCCAGCAAAGCTGTCCTTCAAAAAACAGGGAGAAATTAAGACATTTCCTAACAAACAAAAATGAGGCATTCATTAATTCTAGAACTGCCGCATAGAAAATGCTAAAGGGAGTTCTTCATGTTAAAAGGAAAGGCAACTAGACAGTCACCTGAAGTTGCATGAAGAAATAAAGACCTCTGGTATAAATAAAAATATAGGTAAATATAAATGCCAGTATTATTACATTTTGCATGTCTTAAAAGGCTTTAAATTCAAATGCATAAAAAACCAAGCATAAATCTTTGTTAATGGGCACACAATGCACAAAGACAGCAAAATGGCAGAAATAAACCTTGCCTTATCAGTAATTACCTTAAGAATAAATGGATTAAATTCTCCAGTCAAAACACAGATACTGACAGTATGGATAAAGAAATAAGACCCAACTATATGCTGTTTACAAGAAACCCATCTCAGATCCATAGATACGAACTGGCTGAAAGTGAAAGAATGGAAAAAATATTTCATACAAAAAAAGAGAACTAGGGTGGTTATATTATATTATATACCACATGATTATCTCAATTGCTGCAGAGAAGGAATTTGACCAAATCTAGCACCCTTTTGTATTAAAACACTCAGAAAAGTAAGACTAGAAGGAAACTTTAACATAATAAAAGCCATTTTTGAAAAACCCAAAACTAACTCATACTTTCACCATTGCTATTCAGTATTGTACTAGAAGCTGTAGCCAGTGCAATTAGGTAAGAAAAAGAAATAATTGGGAAGAAATAAAACTATATATATTTTCAGATGACATGATCTTAGAGAAAATTCAAAGTAATCCACAAAAAAACTATTAGAGTTCACGAGTTGAACAAAATAGCAGTCAACATGCAAAAATCAGGAGTGTTCCTACACACTAGCAATTAACAATTCAAAGAGGAAATTAAGAAAATTTCATTTACAGCAGCATCTAAAAAATAAGATATATAGGAATAAATGTAACTGATGATATAAAATGCCTGTACACTGAAAACTATGAAACACTGCTGAAAGCAATTAAAGAAGGCATAAATAGATGGCAAGATATCACATGTCCATAACTTAGAAAAGTTAATATTGTTAAAATGTCAATATTAGCCAAAGTAGTACATGATGCAATCTCCATCAAAATCCCAGCAGTCTTTTTTACAGAAATAGAAAAAAAAAAAAAAAACCTTCAAATTCATATGGAAATGTAAGGGGCCGGCCCAAATAGCCAAAATGTCCTTGAAAAAGAAGAACAAAATTGAAGAACGCATACGTCCCAATTTCAAATTGTATAACAAAGCTACAGTAGTCAAAACAGTTTGGTACTGGCACAAGAACAAACATACAGATCAACAGAATTAAATTGAGAGTTCAGAAACCCTCTTATCTATGGCCAACTGATTTTTGACAAGGATGCCATGTACATTCAATGGGGAAAGAACAGTTTCTTCAACAAATGGTGCTGGAAAAATTAGATATCCATATGCAAAAGAATGAAGATGGACCCCTACCCTCACCTGTAAAAAAAATAATTCAAAATGGACCAAGGACTGAAATATAAGAGCTAAAACTATAAAACTCTTAGGAGATAACATGAAGCAAATGTTCATAACCTAGAATTTGGTAAGGGGGATTCTTAGATATAACACCAAAGCACAAGCAACAAAAGAATTCACAGACAAATTTGACTTAGCAAAATTAAAAACTTTTGTGCATTGAAGGAAATTATCAAGAAAGTGAGAAGATAACCTATAGAACAGGAGAAAATAGTTTCAAAATATATATCATATAAGGCTTTAATATCCAGAATAAAGAACTTTTACAATGCAATAACCAAAAGACAAATAACCCAATTAAAAAATGGGCAAAGGATCTGAATAGCCATTTCTCCAAAGAAGATACACAGACAGCCAATAAACAAATGAAAAGATGTTCAACATTATTAGCCATTAAGGTTATGCACATTAAAACCACAATGAGATATCACTATACATCCACAGGGATGGCTACACATTTTTTTAAAATGGACAATTACAAGTGTTGGACAGGTTACAGAGAAACTGAAAGTAGTGTATTGCTGGCAGGAATGTAAAATGGTATAGTACCATGGAAAGCGATGTGGCAGTTTCCTCAAAAAGGTGAATATAGAATTATCATATGACCTGGCAAATCCACTTCTAGGTATGTAGCCAAAGAGGTGAAAACAAGGTTTCAATCAGATAAGTTGTATACCAATGCTTATAAGCAACACTATTCACAATAGCCAGAAGGTAGAAACAACCCAAGTGTCATTCATCAATAAATGAATGGAGAAACAAAATATGGTGCATACACACAATAGAATACTATTTAGTCACAAGAAAGAATGAAGTTATGAGACATACTGCAACATGATAAAACCCTAAAAACATTATGCTCAGTGAAATAAAAAAGACACATAAAGACAAAAATTGTATGACATTACTTATAAGGTAAATAGAAATAGCAAAAAAAAAGCAGATTAGCGGTTACAAAAGAGATGGGGATGAGGCAAAGGTGGGTAATAAAAAAAGTTTAAATGTTGGTTATCAAAAAGAAAAAGGAAAATAAATCACGAAACTCATTTCTTTTTACCTTTGATTCTCCTGGGAATCACAGTCACCCAATCAGGTCCACTGGAGTTAATTGGCATTTTGATATTGACACCACTTCAGGAAGAATAAAAATAGCACAATCTTAGATTCAGGAACATTTATTTTCAATTATGCATCTTTATTTGCAAATTAAAAAATGGATATGATTTCAGATCCTTCTAAAGAGAAAATATATTTATGTTAACCAACACAGTTATTAATTAACAAACGACCTCTTACAATAGGAACATTGTATGGTTTTATAAACTAGAGTTAAATAGGTTCTTACTACTTTTTCACTGCACTATCAACTGCTTTGTCAGTCCTTAGATTGCAAACTCCAAAATGCCCAATTTTGGTTTGAACTACTTACTTCTCTTGGACACAGAGAATGGTTCACACCAACCAGAATATTTATTTTACCAATGTCTACTCTTCAGGCTACAAGCCTCTGCAGTATTAGATCATATGTCAGATCTGTTAGGCCTTGCCTGGATCTGAGATGAGCCTACTGGGAACACCTGACCTCTGATACAAGTTCACACAGCACTTGGTTCATCATTACAATGGCTCTTCAGTTTTTATACTATACTTCTCTTACACTCCTCAGAGACAAATAATGTGCCTCATTCACCTTTGTATGCTCAGTACATGGTACAAGGCCTGGACTAGAGTCAGTGCTTAGTAAATATTTGATGGAAGGCTAGATAAAAATTGGGGGAGACTAGAGGCCAAGAGAAGAATACTGAAAACCCAATGCAATTATTCTAGAAACTGGGTTACAGTATTAGGCCTCTGAGAGTTTGAACAAAACCAAACAAAAAATATTAACTTTCTAAACTATTGATAAAAGAACTTGTAATCATGGCTTTTTATTATTTCATCAATTTCAGAAGATATTCATTCATTCATTCAACAAATAATTCAGCACCTGTATGTGCTAGACATCGTCCTAGATGCCAAGGATATAACAGCCAACCAAACACAAAGCATCTTTCTCTTTGTGGAAGTGAGATTCTAATAGGAGAGACAGACAGAAAACAAGTAAAGAACTGAAGTAAGTACAGAGAACTATGTCAATGAATATGAGAATTTCAAAACCTTAAGCTGACAGTTAAGAGAGAATGTGACATTTAAGAACATAAAATCTACTTTCCTGAGTTTAGGGCTTTAAAAGCAAAGGTAAGGAAGTGAAGAAAACTTTATCTCTGTAATCATTCTGCAAAAACATTTCGCCTAAGTCTATTCATGTAGAAAAAATAAAACAAATCCAAATTAAGAGACATTCTGCAAAACAGTGGCATCAAAATTATCAATGTCATGAAAAACAAAACAGGACAAAAAGAGATAACTAAATATATCTTATGATGATCAGTTGCAGCTTAAATTAAAATGTAAAAGCAGCTGAAAAGAACATTATTGGGACAACTGGAGAAATGTAAATACAGACTGTACATTAGATAATAATATTGTATCAATGATAAGTGAACCGAGTGTGATAAACACATACAGCTATGTTGGGACAGGTCCTTGTTCTTAAGAAATGTACTTTTAGTATTTTGGGATGAAGGGTCATATGTTCCGCAATTTAGTCTTAAATGGTTCAGATGCCAAATACTCTCAAATAGTTCAGGAAAATATATATCTACATATACACACATATACAAACACCTACATATACATACAGAGAGAGAAAGTAAATGTGGCAGAATATTATAAATGCTCAACCTAGATTAAAGGTAAATGCGTGTTTGCATACCTTTTCAAAAATTGAGGATTCCCAAGAAAATAGGCCAAGCCTTTGATTTTGAGGCTTGCCTTTTCGAAACTTGTTTCTACTGTGAGATGCCAAGACTACCTATAATAAAACTTAAGAGCTGCTTCTAGGAAACGTCTTTTGTTGCTCAGATGCGGCCTCTTTCTTTCTAAGTCCAATTCTGCTAAGAAAATCATTACCCTCTCCCCTACATAGGATGCAACATTCAGGGGTGAAAAGTCTCCCTGACAATGTGGGACATGACTCCCAGGGATGAGTCTGGCACCGGCACCGGCACCGTGAGATCAACAATGCCTTCCTGACCAAAAGGGGGAAAAGAAGTGATAAGGCATCAGAGGCTGAGAGAGATCAAATGGAGTCAAGTGGCTATTCTGGAAGCAACTCTCATACAAGCCTTAGCTAGATATTGCTGGTTGCTATGGTTTGCCAACCCAACCAACATCACTCCTGCTAATTCTTAACATCTAGGGCTCTAACTGAAACTCTATCAAAGTTTCATGTACTAAAGTTCACACTCCTGCAATCTGTAACTTCCAGAGGGTTCCTAGGCCAGATAAATCCTGAAACCCAGAGAGACCAGCCTCTCCAAGATTATCAACTAATTATGTTCCCCATCCTTTACTGTGAAAACCCCTTTCTCAACAAGGGGTGAGGCATTGCCCAAGGATCCCTATAGACCTAGAGGGGGATCAAAGAAAAGTAACGAGTTATAACAGAGAAAACAGGATTTGGCAAATGAGTTAGAATGCTAAATCACTGTATTGGTATTTCTTTTGGCCATCAGTGTTTTGGAGCAGCTCAAGAAAAATCTGAAATAGTGGAATGGTTAACACTTACAAACTCTGAGATGTGTTCTGCAACTGCTTGTTGAAGTGTACTTTGAAAATTATTGCTTTCTTTCCTTTGTATATATGTTATATTTCACAATTTAAAAAAACATTAAAAAGGGTATATGAGTGTTGATTATTATTATTATTATTATTATTGCACTGTCTCTAAAGACTTGAAGTTTTGCAGAATACAAAGTTAGAAAAAACAGGAGATTTTGACAGAAGGTGGATAAAAAGGTAGAATGAAGAAGATCCAGTGGAGGAGGTCACTGCTAGGCCCATAACTCCTTTGCTGTTCCTTTAAATTCCTTGACACCTAATCTGAGAAACACTGATTTAATGGAGATTTAAATGTAAATAAAAGGGAATAGCATAATAAGTATAATAAAAGGGAAGCTTTTTATGTGATAAACTCATTCTTTCAAAACCTTCTCTCATATTAAAGGGATTTTTAAAGTAAAATATTGTTGTCCTTTCCAGGACCAATGCTTTTTCTTTCCTTAAGAGTAAAGAACTAAGATTACAATCACTTGAACTATTTAACTGTCACCTAGGGAACCAAGGACCAGGCTACGTTTTTCAGTTCTTCCTGAATTAAACAACTTATGAGCAAAACGGTAAAAATCAGTATTAGCTCAAAATATTTAAGGCTCAGTTCAAAACAGTCTGCCCAAAGATTCCACAAAAGATCAATTTTAATTTTACTTTTTTTCTTTTCATATAATCTCGTGCAATATTTCAGAACTTTAACAGAATCAAAGACGCAAAAAATAAAATCATTTTGACTCTGTCAAATATTGGGTTTCCAAAAACTTATGCCATCCAAAGTATTGTTCTCAAAGCAAACTGAAAGGTAAGTAAAATTCTGTAATGATTGTACTGTAATGTGCTACCAGACAGCCTTACCTAGGACATCTACGTAAAGGTGGGGATAAAGGTAGTATTTATCTTTCCAGATTCACAAGAGTTTAGGGCTGCTTTTCAATGGTGGGAATACCTATTTTTTAAATTTTTACTAATCTAATTCACTAACCTTTCTCCAGTTTTTTCTACACGAAATTACGAACTGTATTACCTTTTCTGTTAAGATACTAATTGGCCTGAGAATGCAAGAACTGACAACAATGGGATACTTAAACAGTCCTCACACATAGGCAAAGAGCACAAAGAAATGAAATAATAGGCTCACAGTCTTTGATAAATAGCATGTCTGACATCTGAAGCCAGAATTAAAACTAAAGTCCTTTTGTACTGAGGCATACGTCATTTTAGGCAGTTTTCTAAAGAACAGAAATCTCAGTAAATACACTAAGTAGTGCTCCCTCTGTTGGCCTTCTAAAACCAAGGCATAAGCCTATTATTTGTGTACTTAACCAACGTGTGACCAAAAGCCGATTCCAGAAGTTGATTCTTTATTTTAGAAGCTCCTATAGATCATATGCCTTATTGTACCAACTTTTCCCCAATCAAATACTGAACAGATATAAAATACAGAATTTTGGGGGGTGCCCAGGTGTACTCAACAAAAACACCTTTACACCAGTGAACATTCAAAATGTATTTCATTAAAAAATAAAAAAATTCTATGTGCTTTTAAATAATAATTTGTACTTTTTTGACTGTCTTTTATAACTTTTTATTTTTTATAAATGTTCATTTAATCCAGAACTATATGGAATGTTGAAGAAAAAATAAGTTTTAATTCACATTGATTACTTACATTCATTCTGCAAATTATTTCATATACTGATCATTATGCTGAAATGGAATTTTTGCACAATACTGCAATGGTTTCAAAATTGTTAACTTAAAAAAACATATTTTCTCTGGTAATTCTTGCTTCCCAGGCTGAATATTAAATTAACCCAGCAATGTTGTCATATTCAGTCTTTTTCTTATCAATAAATATTTATATGATTTTAAAAACTGAAACTATGTCGTTAAAATTTTTTTTAATTTTATTGGACAGGAAGCTAAAACATCAGCCTGACTTCTTGACCTCTAGTAACCCTATTTTTGGATTTTTTTAAATCTATTCTGTGAATAAGTAGTCTTGCTCATACAGCTGTAAATGTGCCATACAGTTCTAAAGTAAAACATAAGCTACGAGGATAAAAAACAAAAAATTCAGGAGAAAAGTTTTTTAATTTGAATGTGGACAAGCACTAAGCTCCACTTTTAAAAAAACTAGTCAGGAAATAGAAAGCTATGGGTTTTTTTCCTATTCACCACCTTTCCTAAATTAGGCCAGGATCAGAGAGATACACGGAGCACATAACCAAAGCAAGGTTTCTCCTACTAGGACAAGGAGAACAGAAAAGGATTCTTTTTAAATTACCCCCTACGACAAGAAGCACTTACCTCTGGAACAAAGCACTCTCTGAAGCAGTGAGGAGGCCCTTGAGGTATCCACCTTTAAAATGGTTAATTCTGCTACTGCAAGGGAGCTTCTTTGGTTTAAAGCAGAACCAGGGTTCTCCAGTGTAGAGATCTGTGAAGTTACACAGGGGCAAACTCCCAGGAAGACACACATTGCACTCAGTGGTTTCAGAAATTCTTCCAGAACGGAAGAGACTCTTAAAATAGACTCTGTCTGGTTTCTCCTCCTGTAGGTGCTGAAGAACTCTGACCCCTTCACTGGGGTGGACCAGAGATACGGATACTTTAACTTTGCCTGGCCAGAGCAAAGTAAAAAAGACCTTGTAAAACCCATTCTGGTAGTCTACCACCCTACCTACAGCCCCCGCCTGCAGCTGGGGAGAGTGGATTCTGGCCTGCAGGTAGTCTCCACCATACTTTTTGGGCTTTCTTTGAAAATCCTGTACATGAACTAGCACCTCCAGCTGGCTTCCCACCTTGAAGAAGGCTGCAGAGTTCAAGATGACAAAGTAGCTGGAAGAAGGGTCGGTGCTCTTTATAAAGGGGACTGGACCCACATCAGCCACCTGCCCCTGCATGGCAGCCAGCAAGGAGTTCTCCTCCACACGCTCCTGGCTGGACAGGATCTGGTGTTCATAGCCACAGTAGGGATTCCGGCTAACTCCTGTCACCTGCGAGGAAACAAACTGTCCACTGCTGTCGATGAATATAGCTGAAACAGTCTCATGGTCCAAATACTGAAGAGAAAGACACAAACAACAGAAACAATGGTTATAATAAATTTTAAGTTCAGCCAAATAAATCTCTGCCTAATTTAAATTTTAATAAAATTTGTGGCGATATTGTCTAAAAAACTAGAGCTCACAAGGTTTACAGAGCTATCTTCTTATAATAAAATTAAGATAGGGAATAAAGGAAACTGAGGCATATTTCAAAGATGGCTGATATCAAGGAATGTTGCTGCCCTGTTGGATGTTTGGGTTAAAACGAATCAAAATTTTAAAATATGAAAGTGACTTTAGGCGGCAAACTAGTATATTATTTCCTTATATAGAGAAGGAAATTCAGATTAGATAATTTGTTGAAGAAATATAAGCCTTTATTATATGGTTCTGCAGCTCCAAATTCAGAAAAGTGTAATTGGACTAGGCTGAGTCAGCCTGAAAGGGCTATACTTTCTATTCGTATTGTATACCATATGGCACCAAGTTTGTTGAGATACACTGGGTTCATCACACACCTATCTGAACTACTCTAAAATAGTTATTAAGGATGGGCCAGGAAAGAAACCGCCAAGCTTCAGATATTCTGTGACTCTCAATCACTCAGACATCACCATCTACAATCGTGGTGAGAGTGGGGTTCCAGAAGCTTAGACTTCTGTTCATCCTGACTAAATGAATTTCTTTTTATAATCTTTACACAAGCATACCTTCCTTGACTTAATTACTCTAATGGTGTCTGTGCCTGGTACTTCAGAAAATCTGGGCATACTACTACTAACATTTATTAGTATTATGATAAACTAGTCTATCCATAGGTACTGGTTAAGTAAGTTATGGTACAATGACATATCAGGAAATTATTTAAAAGAATGTGGAATATAATTGGTAGGTAAGTATAATAAAGTAAAAACAAGAAATGGTGAGAAATTGGTATAAAACTATCTATTTTGCCTAAATGTTTTAATAGTGTATGTATATTAATAAATGCATAAAACATTTTTTTAGAGTGGTATTCAAGAAACTATTAATGATAGTTTTCTATGGGTAGGAGAGCTAGAAAATGAAATTTTTTGTTTTATTTTATGCTTTTATTATTTTTACTATTTAAAAACCATTACAAGGGCTGACCATGGTGGCTCAGCAGGCAGAATTCTCGCCTATCATGCCAGAGACCTGGGTTCAATTCCTGGTGCCTGCCCAAGTAAAAATAAATTAATTAATTAATTAATAAAATAATAAAAACCATTACAAGCATTTATTTTATTCTTTTAAAAATTCCAATAGGACTATTTATATGTCAGAATTACAGGGGTTTTTTTTCCCTTTTTTCTATTTTTTAATGTGTTTTTAAAAAAACTTAATAAATGCTTTTTAAAAAGAGCAGATGCAGCAAAATACGTTTATCAGAAACCCAAACATAAAAAGCCAGCACAGGTAGGACTCATTACTCCCGACAGAGCCCAGCAATCAGCAAAAATAGACAATATTCTCAAAAAGCTGAATGTTCTGTAGTAAAGAAACTCAACTTTCTAGTGGCACGTCAGAATAAAATCCTTTCCTATGGAAATGGAGGGGAATCGGCCCATCTGTGTGCTCTCTTCCATGTGTCCTGAGTGAAGCATGCCAGTTGATAGATTCCATTCAAGTACATAATATCCAAATGGCTACTGATAATATCCAAATGGCTACTGCATTCCGCTGAAACACTTGTTAAGGAAACAGTCCTCCACAATAGCAGATGAAATCCATGCCAAATACTTGTATTAATCAAAGTAGCCATTCACAAATATAAACAGTAAACCAAAGATAAAACTGAGGAGAACAAATAGGGAAAAAGAATGGAACAAGATAAACATAATTAACCCCAGAGAAAAAAAGAATCAAAATATATAAGAGCTTACATACACACCAACTTGTACTCTTAAAGAGATTTAAAAAGATATTGAGTGCATAAAATAAGAACGAACCACTGTTAAAAAAAGGAATAACCGAAAACAAGAAAAAGTTCTTGGAAATAAATTCAATTGTTGAATTTTTTTTAATTCTTTGAAATGCTGGAAGATAAAGTATGGAAGATCCTTTAGAGCATAGATCAAAAAGAAAGTAAGACTTAAAATATGAGGAAAAGAAGGTAAAGAGATAGCAGACTC
Organism: Tamandua tetradactyla; assembly: GCF_023851605.1. NCBI lineage: Eukaryota > Metazoa > Chordata > Mammalia > Pilosa > Myrmecophagidae > Tamandua > Tamandua tetradactyla. Next base: position 45,627,439 of record NC_135336.1, read on the forward strand.
CGACTAGGAGAACCAACTTCAATATAGTAAGCTCTTCAGAAATAAGTAGTGAAAAGTGAAAGAGGTAAATGAACCAAAGAAATGAAGAAAACGTCCAGATCAAACAAATTTCCAATCTTCAAACAGAAAAAATTACACAAAGTATTAAACCTGACAAATGAAAAAAAGCCGTCTCTTAAATACAGTTGCATAGGACTTCCGGAGAAGACGGCGGCTTAGTAAGACGCGCGGATCTTAGTTTCTCCTCCAGGACAGCTACTAGGGGAGTAGAAATGATACAGAACAGCTCCCAAAGCCACGACAGAGATAAAAAAGACAGCGTACCCCATCCTGGAACGGCTGGCTGGCTGAGAGAACCCGCTCTGGTGAGATAGCAGAGGGGCGCGGGCTTCACGGGGCGGGGCGGCAAGCAGCCGGAGTCACTCCCTTCCCCCTTCCCGGGCCGGCTGGGAGAATTGGACAGGCAGTCCCCTCAAACCGCGGCGGCTGGTGCCCACAACACGCACGGCCCCCCAGACCAACTGAGAGAATTGGATCGGAAATCCCCAGGCCACGGAGAACGGTGACGGGGGGGGGCCCTTCCAAACCCGTGACTCCCCGGAAAAATGCACTCTCCCAGGCGGGCCGCTGCGGCTGGCGCCCTCCCGCCACGCTTGGCGCCCCGGGCCGACTAGGAAATTCGGACGGGCGCTTTCCCGGGCTGGGGCGGCCAGGGACCCTCCCCGTGAACGGACCCCGGGCCGGCTGGCACTCTTCCAAGCCGCTTCGGCTAGCGAACCTCCCGGACGGCGAGAGTTTTCCAAGTTAAACGACCCACAGCACCTTTTACTGGTGGGACCCGCAGACAAACGTGTGCCACGAGCGCCACCTACTGGGCAGGATAAGAAAAACAGAACCCAGAGATTGCACAGAAAAATCTTACAACCTTGTTGGGTCCGACACCCAGGGAAATCTGACTAAATGCCCAGACGCCAGCAGCAGAAGATAACTGTCCACGCTCAGAAGATTAAGAATATGGCCCAGTCAAAGGAACAAACCAATAGTTCAAATGAGATACAAGAGCTGAGACAACTAATGCTGAATATACAAACAGAAATGGAAAACCTTTTCAAAAATGAAATCGATAAACTGAGGGAGGACATGAAGAGGACATGGGCTGAACATAAAGAAGAAATAGAAAAACTGAAAAAAAAAATCACAGAACTTATGGAAGTGAAGGATAAAGTAGAAAAGATGGAAAAAACAATGGATAACTACAATGATAGATTTAAAGAGACAGAAGATAGAATTAGTGATTTGGAGGATGGAACATCTGAATTCCAAAAACAAACAGAAACTATCGGGAAAAGAATGGAAAAATTTGAACAGGGTATCAGGAAACTCAAGGACAATATGAACTGCACAAATATACGTGTCGTGGGTGTCCCAGAAGGAGAAGAGAAGGGAAAAGGAGGAGAAAAACTAATGGAAGAAATTATCACTGAAAATTTCCCAACTCTTATGAAAGACCTAAAACTACAGATCCAAGAAGTGCAGCGCACCCCAAAGAGATTAGACCCAAATAGGCGTTCTCCAAGACACTTACTAGTTAGAATGTCAGAGGTCAAAGAGAAAGAGAGGATCTTGAAAGCAGCAAGAGAAAAACAATCCATCACATACAAGGGAAACCCAATAAGACTATGTGTAGATTTCTCAGCAGAAACCATGGAAGCTAGAAGACAGTGGGATGATATATTTAAATTACTAAAAGAGAAAAACCGCCAACCAAGACTCCTATATCCAGCAAAATTATCCTTCAAAAATGAAGGAGAAATTAAAACATTCTCAGACAAAAAGTCACTGAGAGAATTTGTGACCAAGAGACCACCTCTGCAAGAAATACTAAAGGGAGCACTAGAGTCAGATACAAAAAGACAGAAGAGAGAGGTATGGAGAAGAGTGTAGAAAGAAGGAAAATCAGATATGATATATATAATACAAAAGGCAAAATGTTAGAGGAAAATATTATTCAAACATTAATAACACTAAATGTCAATGGACTGAATTCCCCAATCAAAAGACATAGATTGGCAGAATGGATTAAAAAACAGGATCCTTCTATATGCTGTCTACAGGAAATACATCTTAGACCCAAAGATAAACATAGGTTGAAAGTGAAAGGTTGGGAAAAGATATTTCATGCAAATAACAACCAGAAAAGAGCAGGAGTGGCTACACTAATATCCAACAAATTAGACTTCAAAAGTAAAGCAGTTAAAAGAGACAAAGAAGGACACTATATACTAATAAAAGGAACAATTAAACAAGAAGACATAACAATCATAAATATTTACGCACCGAACCAGAATGCCCCAAAATACGTGAGGAATACACTGCAAACACTGAAAAGGGAAATAGACTCATATACCATAATAGTTGGAGACTTCAATTCACCACTCTCATCAATGGACAGAACATCGAGACAGAGGATCAATAAAGAAATAGAGAATCTGAATATTACTATAAATGAGCTAGACTTAACAGACATTTATAGGACATTACATCCCACAACAGCAGGATACACCTTTTTCTCAAGTGCTCATGGATCATTCTCAAAGATAGACCATATGCTGGGTCACAAAGCAAGTCTTAACAAATTTAAAAAGATTGAAATCATACACAACACTTTCTCATTTCATAAAGGAATGAAGTTGGAAATCAATAATAGGCGGAGTGCCAGAAAATTCACAAATACGTGGAGGCTCAACAACACACTCCTAAACAACGAGTGGGTCAAAGAAGAAATTGCTAGAGAAATTAGCAAATACCTCGAGGCGAATGAAAATGAAAACACAACATATCAAAACTTATGGGACACAGCAAAAGCAGTGCTAAGAGGGAAATTTATTGCCCTAAATGCCTATATCAGAAAAGAAGAAAAGGCAAAAATTCAGGAATAAACTATCCATTTGGAAGAACTGGAGAAAGAACAGCAAACTAATCCCAAAGCAAGCAAAAGGAAAGAAATAACAAAGATTAGAGCAGAAATAAATGAAATTGAAAACATGAAAACAATAGAGAAAATCAATAAGGCCAGAAGTTGGTTCTATGAGAAAATCAATAAGATTGATGGGCCCTTAGCAAGACTGACAAAAAGAAGAAGAGAGAGGATGCAAATAAATAAGATCAGAAATGGAAGAGGAGACATAACTACTGACCTCACAGAAATAAAGGAGGTAATAACAGGATACTATGAACAACTTTACGCTAATAAATACAACAATTTAGAGGAAATGGACGGGTTCCTGGAAAGACATGAACAACCAACTTTGACTCAAGAAGACATAGATGACCTCAACAAACCAATCACAAGTAAAGAAATTGAATCAGTCATTCAAAAGCTTCCTAAAAAGAAAAGTCCAGGACCAGACGGCTTCACATCTGAATTCTATCAAACATTCCAGAAAGAATTAGTACCAAATCTCCTCAAACTCTTCAAAAAAATCGAAGCGGAGGGAAAACTACCTAATTCATTCTATGAAGCCAACATCACCCTCATACCAAAACCAGGCAAAGATATTACAAAAAAAGAAAACTACAGACCAATCTCTCTAATGAATACAGATGCAAAAATCCTCAATAAAATTCTAGCAAATCGTATCCAACAACACATTAAAAGAATTATACATCATGACCAAGTAGGATTCATCCCAGGTATGCAAGGATGGTTCAACATAAGAAAATCAATTAATGTAATACACCATATGAACAAATCAAAGCAGAAAAATCACATGATCATCTCAATTGATGCAGAGAAGGCATTTGACAAGATTCAACATCCTTTCCTGTTAAAAACACTTCAAAGGATAGGAATACAAGGGAACTTCCTTAAAATGATAGAGGGAATATATGAAAAACCCACAGCTAATATCATCCTCAATGGGGAAAAATTGAAAACTTTCCCCCTAAGATCAGGAACAAGACAAGGATGTCCACTATCACCACTATTATTCAACATTGTGTTGGAGGTTCTAGCCAGAGCAATTAGACAAGAAAAAGAAATACAAGGCATCAAAATAGGAAAGGAAGAAGTAAAACTATCACTGTTTGCAGACGATATGATACTATACGTCGAAAACCTGGAAAAATCCACAACAAAATTACTAGAGCTAATAAATGAGTACAGCAAAGTAGCAGGTTACAAGATCAACATTCAAAAATCTGTAGCATTTCTATACACTAGCAATGAACAAGCGGAGGGGGAAATCAAGAAACGAATCCCATTTACAATTGCAACTAAAAGAATAAAATACCTAGGAATAAATTTAACTAAAGAGACAAAAAACCTATATAAAGAAAACTACAAAAAACTGCTAAAAGAAATCACAGAAGACCTAAATAGATGGAAGGGCATACCGTGTTCATGGACTGGAAGACTAAATATAGTTAAGATGTCAATCCTACCTGTATTAGTTAGGGTTCTCTAGAGAAACAATCAACAGGGAACACTTGCAAATATAAAATTTATGAAAGTGTCTCACGTGACCGTAGGAATGCAGAGTCCAAAATCCACAGGGCAGGCTACGAAGCTGATGACTCCAATGGATGGCCTGGATGAACTCCACAGGAGAGGCTTACCAGCCAAAGCAGGAATGCAACCTGTCTCCTCTGAGTCCTCCTTAAAAGGCTTCCCATGATTGCATTTAGCATCACTAATTGCAGAAGACACTCCCCTTTGGCTGATTACAAATGGAATCAGCTGTGGATGTAGCTGACGTGATCATGACCTAATCCTATGAAATGTCCTCATTGCAACAGACAGGCCAGCGCTTGCCCAATCAGATGAACAGGTACCACAACTTGGCCAAGTTGACACCTGTCCCTAACCATGACACTACCTAAATTGATTTACAGATTCAATGCAATACCAATCAAAATCCCAACAACTTATTTTTCAAGAATAGAAAAACCAATAAGCAAATTTATCTGGAAGGGCAGGGTGCCCTGAATTGCTAAAAACATCTTGAGGAAAAAAAACGAAGCTGGAGGTCTTGCACTGCCTGACTTTAAGGCATATTATGAAGCCACAGTGGTCAAAACAGCATGGTATTGGCACAAAGATAGATATATCAACCAATGGAATCGAATAGAGTGCTCAGATATAGACCCTCTCATCTATGGACATTTGATCTTTGATAAGGCAGTCAAGCCAACTCACCTGGGACAGAACAGTCTCTTCAATAAATGGTGCCTAGAGAACTGGATATCCATATGCAAAAGAATGAAAGAAGACCCATATCTCACACCCTATACAAAAGTTAACTCAAAATGGATCAAAGATCTAAACATTAGGTCTAAGACCATAAAACAGTTAGAGGAAAATGTAGGGAGATATCTTATGAATCTTACAACTGGAGGTGGTTTTATGGACCTTAAACCTAAAGCAAAAGCACTGAAGACAGAAATAAATAAATGGGAGCTCCTCAAAATTAAACACTTTTGTGCATCAAAGAACTTCATCAAGAAAGTAGAAAGACAGCCTACACAATGGGAATCAATATTTGGAAACGACATATCAGATAAAGGTCTAGTATCCAGAATTTATAATGAGATTGTTCAACTCAACAACAAAAAGACAGCCAACCCAATTACAAAATGGGAAAAAGACTTGAATAGACACCTCTCAGAGGAGGAAATACAAATGGCCAAAAGGCACATGAAGAGATGCTCAATGTCCCTGGCCATTAGAGAAATGCAAATCAAAACCACAATGAGATATCATCTCACACCCACCAGAATGGCCATTATCAACAAAACAGAAAATGACAAGTGCTGGAGAGGATGCGGTGAAAGAGGCACACTTATCCAATGTTGGTGGGAATGTCAAATGGTGCAACCACTGTGGAAGGCAGTTTGGCAGTTCCTCAAAAAGCTGAATATAGAATTGCCATACGACCCAGCAATACCATTGCTGGGAATCTACTCAAAGGAATTAAGGGCAAAAACTCAAACGGACATTTGCACACCAATGTTTATAGCAGCGTTATTTACAATTGCAAAGAGATGGAAACAGCCAAAATGTCCATCAACAGACGAGTGGCTAAACAAACTGTGGAATATACATACGATGGAATATTATGCAGCTTTAAGGCAGGATAAACTTATGAAGCATGTAATAACATGGATGGACCTAGAGAACATTATGCTGAGTGAGTCTAGCCAAAAACTAAAAGACAAATACTGTATGGTCCCAATGATGTGAATCGACACTCGAGAATAAACTTGGAATATGTCATTGGTAACAGAGTTCAGCAGGAGTTAGAAACAGGGTAAGATAATGGGTAATTGGAGCTGATGGGATACAGACTGTGCAATAGGACTAGATACAAAAACTCAAAAATGGACAGCACAATAATACCCAATTGTAAAGTAATCATGTTAAAACACTGAATGAAGCTGCATCCGAGCTATAGGTTGTTTTGTTTTGTTTTGTTTTGTTTTGTTCTTACTATTACTTTTATTTTTTTTCTCTATATTAACATTCTATATCTTTTTCGGTTATATTGCTAGTTCTTCTAAACCAATGCAAATGTACTAAAAAACGATGATCATGCATCTATGTGATGATGTTAAGAATTACTGATTGCATATGTAGAATGGTATGATTTCTAAAAAAAAAAAATGGACAGCACAATACTACCTAATTGTAATGTAATTATGTTAAAACACTGAATGAAGCTGCATCTGAGCTATAGTTTTTTTTTCCTATATATTTTTGTATTTTTTATTTTTATTTTTATTTTTTCTCTATATTATCATTTTATTTCTTTTTCTGTTGTCTTGCTATTTCTTTTTCTAAATCGATGCATATGTACTAAGAAATGATGATCATACATCTATGTGATGATATTAAGAATTACTGATTGCATATGTAGAATGGAATGATTTCTAAATGTGTTAGTTAATTTTTTTAATAATAAAAAAATATATATATAGCTGCATAAAATCTCAAAGAGAAAGAAAACCCTAGTAGCTTCTAGAAAAGAAAACAATGTTACCAATAAAAAATGAGAATCAGACTGGCATTAGACTTATTTTTTACAACACAAGACAGCAGAAGACAATGGAATGCAGTTTTCAAGGTTCTAAATGAAAAGGATTTTGAACACAGCATTCAAAACCCAAATACAAATCATACATGAGTGTTCAAAAAACGAAAGTTTCAGACATGTAAGCTTATCTTCCATGTGCCCTTTCAGAAAAAAAAATTATTTCAGGATTTAATTCAGTAAAATGTAAAGGAAATCCAAAAAAGTGACAAACTTGAATAACAGTAAAAACAACCTATGAAAATTCAGAATAACAGCCGGGCAACAGGTATAAACAGCAGCCAGTGTCCATTAAAAGAGGAAGACAAAATGACTCTAAGAAAAAAAGTTTTCAAAAGAAAGTAGATTCCACTTAATAAAACATATGAAGGAAGAGCCTAATGACATGCTACAGGAGGCACATATTTTTTCATCAGAAAAAGGATACAGCACTCCAGGAAAAATAAGAGGAGATATAAGAAAGTCATGGTTAAAATATGAGGCAAATTAAAACACAGTATGATTTGTGAAAATGGAATGGGTAATAGCTTCACTAATCAATTTTATATGCTTAAACTTCCTTTTTTAAATATTTTTATTGATAAAACATACAAACATTCCATAAACAGTGTACAATCAATCAATGGCTCACAATATCTTCACATAGTTGTACATTCATCACCATGATCATTTTTTTTGACATTTGCATCATTCTAGAAAAATAAATAAAAAAGAAAACACTCAAACATACTATACCCCTCATGCCTTCCTCTCATTAACCACTAGTATTTTTATCTACTCAATTTATTTTAACCTTTCTTCCCCTTATTATTTATTTTTTATTCATATCTTTTTCTCTGAACTTCCTTTGTATCCAGGGGACTACAAAGAAGAAACAGAGAACAACCAAGTGACATACCAATAATCCTTTTCACAGCACTTACTAAGACCTCTGCTCCTGCATAAAAGAAACAAGCCATGCTGACACCAAGATATGTGCTTATCTTCATTAGATAGTCCCAGTGCTGCAGAGACATCCTGTCTGTCCAAGTTGCAAAATTAATGAAACACGGCCCAAGGACATACCACCCCAAGCAACCCATTTAGCTCATTTTCCCTTGCTCTTCCTCTCCATTCCTATATCCTTCCTTTGCTCTGAGTCTGTTTTGAGCAAAACATATTAAGCAACTGATGTAGTATATTTCTTAAAAAAGATCCTTGTGACCTTGGTACTTGGAACATTTTCCTTCAAGAGACATAAGTGTGGTTGCAAAGGATCACGTTTCATATGAATAACATTTCCATAATCATGTGAAAAAGGAATAGTTAACAGCTTTACTAATCAACTGGATCTGCTTGAACTTCTTTTTTATCCAGGGAACTACAAACAGAGAACAACCAAGTCAGGCTGATTATTATACCAATATTCTTCACAGCAGTTAAGACTTCTGCCCCTATTTAAAAAAATGTCATGCTGATGCCAGCAAATGTTATTATCTTCATTAGATAGTCCCACTGCTGCAGAGACTTCCTGCCTTTCCAAGTTGCAAAATTAATGAACATGACCCAAGGACATCACACATTAAGCAACTCACGTAGCTCACTCTCCCTTGCTTTCCCTTTCCATTCCTAAACCCTCCCTTTGTTCCTAGCAGCCATATATTCTGCTTGCATAAAACTTGCCTGTTGAGCAGTAATTTTTTTGTTGCTGTTCTGCATTAATGCTACTTTAGTTCAATAAACTTCTACACTTTGGTTTTCAGAGTCTGTTTTGGCAAAAGTCATTTTATACGACTGTTATATATATTTATTTATATATATATACTGTTTTTTAAGAATGAGAGTTGATTCCCCAAGTGGAGAATTCTTGATATTCTCCCAAGAGTGGGAACAAACAAAGCAATAAATAGTCAGAGTCCTCAATCTAAGGGCTTGCTCGTATGAAACTTAACCCTACAAAGGATAGGGTAAGCCTACTTAAAATTAGGCGTAAGAGTCATCCCCAGAGAACCTCTTTTGTTGCTAATATGTGGCCTCTCTCTCTCAGCCAACATGACAAGCAATCTCACTGCCTTCCTCTTCTCTACGTGGGATATGACACTCAAGGGTGTGGGCCTTCCTGGCAATGTGGGACAGAAATCCTAGAATGAGCTGGGACTCAGCATCAAGGGATTGAGAAAACCTTCTCAACTGAAAGGGGGGAAGAGAGAAATGAGACAAAATAAAGTGTTAATGGCTGAGAGATTTCAAACAGAGTTGAGGGGTTATGCCGGAGGTTATCCTGGAGGTTATTCTTATGCATTATATAGATATCGCCTTTTTAGTTAAGATGTAATGGAGAGGCTGGAAGGAACTGCCTGAAAATGTAGAGCTATGTTCCAGTAACTATGTTTCATGAAGACAATTGTATAATGATATATTTTCAAAACATGACTGTGTGATTGTGAAAACCTTGTATCTGATGCTCCTTTTATCTACCTTATGGACAGATGAGTAAAACATATGGATTAAAAACAAATAAATAATGGGGGAATAAATGCTAAATTTAGTAGACTGAAATGTTAGTGATCAATGAAAGGAAGGGTAAGGGGTATGGTATGTATGAATATTTTTCTGTTTTCTTTTTATTTCTTATTCTGAATTGATGTAAATGTTCTAAGAAATTATTATGATGATGAATATATAACTATGTGATGATATTATGAGTTGCTGATTATATATCAAGAATGGAATGATCAAATGGTAAGAATGTTTGTGTTTGTATATTGTTATGTTGAATAAAAAAAAATAAAGCTGCTAAAAATTTTAAGAAAAAAATTAAATCCAAAAAAACCAAGTTAATCCATAAAGAATGTACATTAGCCTTAATTATAGTTACAGCAATAAATCTAAAGATTATAAAATTTTTCAGTGCAAAAGTAATATTATAATTATAAGAAACCAAGTGTAAAATCTGTAGGACAGTATGTCTTCCTCACAGTAGGGAGGTAAGATACACTATCTAAAGCTGTTGGGGGAAAAAAGGCCTAAATACATTATTTAATGTTATAAAGACAGCAACAAAAATGAAAATAATTTCACAAATTTTAGAGAAGACAAGAGAAAGTGTAAGCAGGACTCATCTTTCATTATCTTAACAGCAGCTGCACAAACAGCCAACATTTACTGAGTACTTATCATGTGCCAGGCACTGATTAACACTTAAATTCAGTATTCAAATTATCCCTCAAAAGTTGTCTTCCAATTATGCCCATTTTACAGGCAAGAAAACTGAAGCAAAGAATGGCTCAACTATTTGCCCAAGTCATGAAAGTTATAAGCCAGCAGAGCCAGGATAAGAACCCAGGCGGTCAGACTTCAGATGTGTTTTTAACCACATCTATCGAGGGCTATACTACCTCTGTGGAGGGGTCGGGAGATAGAGAAATCAAGATATAAATATATAATGTATAATCAGTGCTGACTGCCAAGGAATTCATGGACAAGCTCTCAGCTATCATCTCCTAACCCTTACCTATCCCTGCCCCCTGCCCCCTCTTCTATTGCGTGATGCTTATTCAATCTGTTTCCATTCCACAACCTGAGGGAAATGTTAAGTCTAATGAAAAGATCTGACCAGACTTTAAACCCAGAAACCGGGAACAAGCAGCACCAGATGCTAATCAAGGCAGGAATTCAACAAGGCCCCCTCTCCCCAGAGTGGATAAATACCACATTCAAACAGTATAAATTCATCACTGTTCTCAGACGTATAGTGGGGCATGCAGAGCTGCCATTTACCAACCACAATACAACCAGTTTTGGCCACCTCAGGAGACCGGCCACATAAAATTTCTTCCCCTCGTCTTGGGACCTTTTGTGCTATATAAGTAACAAAGCAGTCATTTGCTGAAAATTTTTGCTCTGCTCCAAGTCTGTGTAGCAACCCACCATGGAGCAACTTGCTCCACACTAAGCACTCAAGTAATTAAAAACAAGTAGTAATATTCAAGGAGAACAATAAGAGTGAAGAACGGGATGTGATGGTAAGGTTCTGGTGTCAACTTGGCCAAGTGATTAAGCCCAGTTGCTTAGTCAGGCAACCACTGATCTGATCTTTGCTGCACAGGTATTTTGTGGCTGGTTGATAAATCATCAGTCAGTTTACTGCATCTGTGGCTGAATACTTCTGCAACCAACTAAGGCCTGTCCCCAAACAACAGATAATCCAATCAATTGAAGGCCTCCTTTTTCTTTTTTTTGCATGGGTAGGCACCAGAACAAACCCAAGTTGAAGGCTTTCAAGGGAGAAAAGAGACTTCAGTCAGTAAGCTTCTTCTGTGGAGTTCATCCAGACCCTTCACTGGAGGCATCAGCTTCACAACCTGTCCCCAAGATTTTGGACTCTTCCACTCCCACAGTCGCATGAGACACTTTTATAAATCTTGTATTTACAGATCTTTCCTGTTGGTTCTGTTTCTTACAGAACGCTGACACATGGGGAGAGAGCCCTATCATGCACTCATTGCAATTCCCTATTCTTGGAAGTTGTTTGTACTATTTATTAATTATTTTTTTAATAAACAGAAGGGCAGGTAGATAAAAGGAGCAAAATGCCCCATTTCACATCAGAGCCGAGGGGCAACCTGTGCTGCCCAACTGCTGGATATGTATATAACCCAAGAAGATGGGGCCCTACCAAGGAGCAAAAACATGCATCACACAACCTTTGTATCCTGGCAAACAGTAGGGGCTGTTTGGTATTTAACATCTCCCCCAGGCAGCTTGCATTCTCTTGCAAATTGGAAACAATCTGAATACCTGCACATGAAGAAGTGAGAGGGGGAACAGAGGAAAATAAGCGAAGTTGGGAGATGGCTGGTGAGTGTCAGTAACGTCCCTCAGCAGATCACTCCTCAGCCTCTAACCAGCCCTAACCTATTCTCCTCTGCATTAACCTTCACAACATAAACCCACCTCCCACCTCAGACATGAAAGCAGAGACAGATCTGCAGCTCTATTGCTGACAGAAGTTTGGGAACACCAGTGGCTGCAGTACATTAGAGAAGGCTCTGATGAATCCCTACACATACCATTATTCCAAACAGGGTAATCAGCCTGTCTGGAATAATGACCACATCCATGCCCCTCAATTCCCCAAGAGGCAGATGAAGAGGTCCCATATACAACCTGTACTCTTCGCAAACAGTAGGCATGTTTCAAGGGGACAATCAGAAACCTGAGAGTACATTGCTCAACTACTGTCCAACAACTTAAGCAGGATGGGAACCAAACAGAGGAGGTTTTGTTTCCTCCACAAAAAGAGATAACCCTTGGTGGGATGCAAGTCACCCCTGGAAAATCACTGTTCATCTCAGGGATGCCAGCAAAAAATGACAGTCATTTGACAGTTTTATTATATACAGAGTTGTATCCCGACATGTTTCCCAGGGGGTTGGAGAAGAGCATATAGCCAACTGCTGTGCTGTTAACTTTATCACAAGGTGTACATGAAGGATTTCCTGATGTTAGTACACATATAAGGCAGGGAAAATCAGCTCCTTAAGTGGTAAATTGGTCTTGACAAAGCAGGGAGAGAGAGGAAGGGGTCATACAGAAGACCCAGTTGAGTTGAGTGAAGGTATTTTCCTACTAGATCACTACTGGGTCAAATCTTGACAAACAAGAAATAGCAGCAACCAGTCCCAACAGGGTGATCATGCACCCACCTCCCATGCGAGACACTTTTCTTGGCCCAATTACAGTAGCTTATCTTTTCCCTCTAAGGCCACCCAGTCTGTCTGTCCCTTGCCTTGAGCTATTTCTCACCTCATTCCCACGGATGAGTGCCTTGCCCACATCTGCTCTCCCCTGACAGATGGGAGTTGTCAGAAGACTCTTCAAAAGTATCCCATGACTACTCCCAAGGGAACTGGTGACCCAATCAGAGGAAGGCACTGTCCCCTAACCTCCAGTATGTGTTTGTACGACCCCATGGACCCAGCCCACTTGACTGTCACCCCATGTATGTTAATCACTTATAGGCTGGCTTCCATCATACCACACTTCCACCTGGCAGCCCAACCTCCACTCATCTCAGGAATTATGTGTAGGGTGTAATGGGGTAAAAAGCGAGATCCTGACAGTGACTAAAAAGGAGAGTCCCAACTGGTGTGTTCTTACTTCCTTTCAGGGCCAATCTTCATCTTGATGGGTATAAGGGCAGAAGGGCTGCAAAGTCTAGGTTCCTCCCCCACCATCATCCCCTCCCTGTACTAAGAAGCAGGATAAGGAGGTGTTTCCCTGCAGGGAACTGCTGAAATCAGCTTTCAGAGAATCGAAATAAGGCAGACAGTCCATCCAATAAGAGAGGTGTCAGATATAGACATCAAAGCACCTTTTTTAGGCAACCACTGAGTTCTCCACAATCCCAGAAAAGGAAAAATGCCCTTTTCCGGCTCTGGTTTATAGATGACATCTCTCACATTAGTAAATGGCAGACTGGACCTATTTCATGAGAAAGGGACTGTGTTCCTTTGCCCATAATTTTATGGTGTCAGAATTTTCATGTCCAGTTCAGCAGTGGATCCACATAGCAGCAGAAGCAGCCATAGGAATTTCAGCTGTTTCATGGATGTCATCAAGGATAAGTTCATTGCCCTCATTTTCCAGAAAGGGCTCATCTTCTGCCTCTGTCCCAGAAGGATGTCTAGCCTTCTTGTGGTCAAAAGGGAGATCAATGCATCCTTTCTCAGCTAGGTTGTTCCAGTGATATTCATCATGATGTCGATTCTTGCCATATAAATCAACATGGGTAACGTAAATGGTGCCTTTACATGTCATCGTTTCCAGAGGTCCCTTTCCAACACCAGAGAACATTTAATTCTCCAATCCTGTTCCCTCCATGATCCTGAGTAGATTGTTAAGTCACTGATGATGGTCCATGAGTCAGTAAACAGGTGTGCTTGGGTCCAGATGTTCCAAGGTAAGAGGACCTCTAGCAGTTCAGTCCATGGAGCACTTTTTCTCATGCTAGAGGTGGTATACAGTCTGCCCAAAGCAAGAGAAACAGCAGCTGCTGTCCAATGTACACTGGATGGCTTCAGCCTGGCTAATCCATCACTGAACCAGCACTGAGCATCTAATGGGGTATCCCTTGAGTCAGGGATCCCAGGCTGGCAATGCAGGGAGGGAAGAGCTCTCATCTGTTTTTGGAAAAGGATCACTGATGAGGGGAACCTCTGCCAACTACTCATACAAGCAAGTCACTTCCTAGGAGCCCAAGTGAGTGTGATCCAAAAGCACTATAAAGGTTTGTTCACTGCCCCCAAATTACAAACACACTGGGACATACGGCTTTTGGTTTTACGGAGTGGGGGGATAGAGGGGTACAGCAGGAGGGTTGGTGACAGGATCCTAGGCCCCATGCTAAGCCATTTTTAATTTGGTCAAGTCTGGGTAAAATGGACTTTCCTTCCCAGGGGTCAGGCTCCTCAGTCGGGGCCAAAGGGAAAGGTAAGAAAACATTAAGCTCCTTCTCCTCTTCTATCACCCATATATGGGGATTGTGGGGAGGGGGTTTGGCAGGGGCAGACTGGTGATGTCAAGCCATTGCCCCTCCTTCTACTTTATATTTTTTCTAAAGCTCTCCATTCAAGATCCCATCTATGGCATCCTGCAGGACCCCTTGCTCTAATAGCCACAAGAATATAGCCTAGCAAGCAAAGAACCCAAGAGAAAGGGATAGCTGCTAACCCATTGTGCATGTCTCATAATATGCTGGGTTAACAGGCAGGCATCTACTGCCATCTGGTCTGGCTCCCTGGTCAATTACCAGGCAGCCACCCACCTATTCAGAGAGCACAGGCCCAAGCAAGGAGGGTATGATAAACCAATTAATCACATCTTCCAAAGAAATTCCAGGATGACTAGGAGAGCTAGCTTGTTGCTCCATATAGCGGGTTCCTTTCTAATCCTCACACTAACATCAACATTGGTCTTGGTGGTCTGAGCACAAGTAAGCCTGGTTCCAGAATGAGAACAGATATAACAGAGTGTGAGCCAGGGGAGTATATGCCAGATAGTGGAAGCCTCAATCTCATAGTTCTCAGCATGGAACCAGCTAGCCAACTCTTAGACATTCATGTGAGGATTCACAAAATTCCATTTATCACTGTTCTTCCCTCAAAGGACAGAAACAACACAGCCTAGTTAAAGTGAAGGAAAAAAAAAATAATAAGGCAAAATCAACCATTTCTCTCCTTATTAACTAGCATTTCCTCAGGTGCAAACCACTTAAACAAGGCCCAAGACTCCCCACCTTGGCAAAATCACTTCAAGATCTTATATAAGATAGAAATAATTCCAGAATACAAAAATTTTTAATGCTTTTCTTAGATCCTATATTTTTCTTCCCCTCTCATTTTAACTTATATGCAGATATTTTCATTTGAAAGACTCTCATTTGGAGCTTTCACTTTAAAGGGGCACATGGTGTTATTCATTAAAAAGTAGCATAAAGAGAAAAAAGCTGACCGAAAATTTTCCCTTACCTACTGTTTGCTTTTAAAAAAATGTTCCAGCTTCAGTCTCTCTCTCCTTTCCAGTTACTGTAAGGTTATGACATACCATAAAAGGCCAAATCATACACAACAGATCCCCATTCTTTTTCCACCCTTTCCCTGTTCCTCTCCCATCCGGCCCTTATTCCCTGGGTAACCATGCCAATTATCCATCACCAGCTGACTGACCTAGGCAGCCCAATCCAAGAATTACCAGACACTTAGTGTTAAGCCACCCAAATTTTACTTGCAAATGAAAAAGAATGCAAAGAGGTCAATTTGCTTAAAGCCTGCCATTCTTCTAGATTAAAAACCAAAGAAGAAACACCTAGGATCACTTATTGTTTTGTATGCTATATCAGGGGGTTCACATTTCATTCTTTTTCCACGTGAGTATCCCCTTATTGCAAAACTATTTGCTGAATTTTTGTTTGTTTGGGAAGTACATGGACTGGGAATTGAACCCAGGTCTCTGGACACCACCCAGGATCACTTTTTTTTTTTTGCATGGGCAGGCACCAGGAATCGAACCCAGTTCTCTGGCATGGCAGGCAAGAGACCTGCCTGCTGAGCCACCATGGCCTGCCCCCTCCAGGATCACTTTTAAAGCCATCATAAACTATGGACTAGAGTGCACATTGTGGCTGTCCATCCTAGAAACACACAAACTACCCATACTGACTCAAAAAGAAATAGAAGATCTCAACAGACCAGTGACTAGGTAAGAGACTGAAACAGTAATCCAAAATGTCCCAAAAAAGAGAAGCCCAGGACTAGATGGCTTCACTGGTGAGATTTACCAAACATTCCAGGATGAGTTAACAACAAACCATTCAAACTCTTCCAAAAAAAACTGAAAAGAAGGAAAACTTCCAACTCATTCTGAGGTCAACATTACCCTTACACCTAAATCAGAAAAGATATCACAGGAAAAGAAAATTAGAGACCAATATCCCATATGAATATATGAATAAAACCTAGGCGAACCATATCTGTGATCACTAGGTTCAGGTGCCAACTTGGCCAGGTGAAGGTGCCCACTTTTTCTGTTTCTTAAGTCATCAACATGTGAATTTCATCTATGTCTGATTATGTCTGCAGTCAGCTAAGGGGAGTGCCTTCTGCAATGAGTGAAGCCTAAAAGAAGTCAGAAGAGAGAGAAACAGCTGAGGAGAGCTCTAAGGAGCTCAGCACAATGCAACTCAGCGCCAGCTCAAGACCCACACATTTGGAGATGCAGAAAGAAATCAGCCAAAGGAAAGCTGTTTGAACCCAGAAGCCAGGAGGGAAGGCCAGCAGATGTCACCATGTACCTTCCCATGTGACAGAAGAACTCAGATGAAAGCTATCTGCCTTTCTTCTGAAGAACCGTACATTTTTAACTAAATAAATCCCCTTTACAAAAGCCAAATCCATCTCTGCTGTATTGAATTCCAGCAGCACTAGCAAACTAAAACCTACAGTATATTAAAAGAGTTATAAACCATAATCAGGTGGCATTTATCCCTGTATGCAAAGGTGTTCAACATAATACAAATTAATCTAACACATCACCTTAATAAAATTAAGGGGGGAGAAACATGATCATCTCAACCAATGCAAAAAAAGGCCTTTAAAAAGTCAATGCAGGCGGGCCGCGGTGGCTCAGCGGGCAAAGTGCTTGCCTGCTATGCCGGAGGACCTCGGTTCGATTCCCGGCCCCAGCCCATGTAACAAAAACGGAGAAACAGAATACAATAAAACAAGAAAATGTTTTAAAATGTTTCCCTTTCTTCCTTCCTTTCTTCCTTCTATCCTTCCTTCCTTCTCTCTGTCTTTCCTTTAAAAAAAAAAAAAAAAAAAAAAAAAAAAAAAAAAGTCAATGCAAAAAAAGGCCTTTAAAAAGTCCAGCACCTATTCTTGATAAAAACACTTAAAAAACTAGAAACAGAAGGAAACTTCTTCAACATGACAAACAGCTTATATGAAAGACCCATCAATAACATCGTACTCAGAGATGACAGAAGAAGGCATTCTCTCTAGGATCAGGAACAAGACAAGGTTGCCCACCCTCACCACTGTTATTCAACATTGTGCTGGAAGTTCTAGCCAGAGTAATCAGCCAAAAAAAAAAAAAAAAAAAAATTCAGTCAAGAGAAGAAAGCATGAAGTTCAACTTTAGTATTTGCAGAAGACATGATCCTATATACAGAAAGGCCTGAAAAACCTGCAATAAACTTACTAGAGCTAACAAATGAGTCCAATAAAGTGGCTGATACAAGTTCAACACGTAAAAATCAGTAGTATTTCTATACACTAGAAAAACGTATGTGAAGTTTTAGAAATAGATGGTGATGATATAGACACATTACTGGGAGTATAGTTAACATCACTGAATTATGTATATGAATGTGGTTAAAAGGGGAAGTTTAGGGTCATATGTGTGTACTGGGAATAAAAATTAAAAGACAAAACACAGGACTGTACAACACAGTGAACCCTACAGTAAGGGATGCCCTACTACAGTTAAGAGTACAGGTATAAAAATGTTCTTTCATGAATATAATAAATGTATCACACTGATGCAAAGCAGTAATAATAAGCAGATATATTGGGGGAAACACACCTAAACACTATGGATATGGTTAATAGTACAATTATAATATTCTTTCATCAACTATAACAAGGGTACCACACTAATGCAAAGTTTCAACAACAGAGGGTATATGGGAATACTGTAATTTTTACACGAATTTTCTGTAGACCTATAAACCCCCTCAAAAGGTGAAAAAAAACCCTTAACACTAACTACAACCTCAAAACCCCTTACTTCACCAGTTAAGTCACTACTGAGACTCTGTCTCTCCCTTTCTCAGCAAATCTAATGAACTCAGTTTTGCATAATCAAAAAACCCCACAGACTGGAAAAAAATATTTACAAATCATATACATGTATCCAGAATTATGAAGAACTCTTAGGACTCAATAATAAAGACAACCCAACTAAAACATAAGAAACAGGTTCAAATAGATATCTCTCCAAAGATACACAAATGGCCAACGAGCACATGATAAAGTAAATGGGGTAAAATGTTAACTGGTGAATATGGGTAAAAGGTACAGGTGTATTCTTCATACTTAGCATCATTAGTCACCAGGGAAATGCAAATCAAAACTACAATGAGATACCACTTCATAGTCACTAGAATGGCTATAAGCAAAAATATAATAACAAGTGTTAGGATGTGGAGAAACTGAAACTCTCATACATTGCTGGTATATAAGAATGTAAAATGCCGCAAAAACATGTATAGAATAAAAATAAAAGAAAAAAAAGAATGTAAAATGCTGCAACCACTTTGTAAACTAATTTGGGAGGTTTTCAAACATTAAACATACAACTTACTTTCAATTAGTTCAGAAAAAAGGGGGCCAGGGGAGGAGGAGGGATAGAGAGTGCACACCAGCCCAAATGATACAGTAAATGGGGTAAAATGTTAACAACTAGTGAATATGGGTAAAAGGTATAGGTGTATTCTTCATACCACTCTCATTCTTGCATCTCTTTGAAAATTTGAAACTATGCCCAAGTAAGAAGTTAAAATTTTTAACAGGTTAACCAAAATGAAAATGTAAACATAAAGCTATCACATGATCCATCAATTTAATTCCTAAGTATCTATCCAAGAGAAATGAAAACATATGCCCTCAAAATACTTTTACACAAATGTTCATAGTAGCATTATTTATAATCACAAAATGTGGAAAAACCTAAATGTCCATTAATTGAGGAATGGATAAACAAAATGTGGTATGCTAGAGAATAATATTGGCAATAAAAAAAGTGAACCTCGAAACCATTATGCTTGGTGAAAGAAGTCAGAGAAGAACAAATATTGCATGACCCTGTTCTTATGACATGTTCATAATAGGCAAATACATAAAAACAGAAAGTACAGTAGTCATTGCCTAGGAAGGGAGGGGAAATATGGAGTGACTGCTAATGGGCACAAAGTTTCTTTTCAGGATGATGAAAACTGTTCTAAAATTAGATTATAGTAATGGCTGCACAACTCTGGAAATATACTAAAAACCCTGAATTGTACAATGCAGACAGGTGAATTTAATAGTATGTGAATTGTATTTCAAAAAAGTGTTGTTGTTTTTTAAGTAAGAGATGCCCACAGATATGGCTAAGTCTCAACCCATTCGGCATAATATCTAACGATTAATCTTCATTTCCTGATCTGGCCCCTGCTGCTGCCTCATCTTGGCCACAGCCCCATCTCTCCTAGAATAGCCACCAAACCATATCACATGCCACTCCCCCAGTATAATAAGCTGTGGCATATGTTCATTAACTTTGTTAATGCTATTTTCTGTACTGAAAATGATCATCCCCAACCCCAATACCTCTATCCATTGCAAACATCTACTCCTTGGTCTCAGTTCTAAGTAGAAAACACTCCCCCTACCTCCTCAAGGCAGAGCTAGGTGCCTCCTCCTCCAGATGTCTGCTCTTATACCTTTTGCTTATAATATATCAACTAATATTCAGTGAACATTTATTTTTAATAAGTTATGTATTTTATTTTATTGTTCAGTGAGCACTTACATGAACTAAGCACTTCACATACATTATTCTATTTAATTCTTCCAACAATCCTGTAACATAGTTGCACCCCCATTTTACAAACCTAGAGGGTAACTTATCTTAGATCTCATAGCTAATAAAGGGGAAGAAACTAGATCTGGAGGCAGAGCTGTCTGACATGAAAGCCTAAGGTTGTACCTCCACAGAACCACACCTTATCATCCTGGAGTCAACTGTTTACAGGCCTGCCCTTTTCTATATGGCAAGTCCAAGATGATCAGACTGTTTCTCATTTATTTTTGAATACTCACCACTATAGGCAACAAGTAGATACTCAAATACTGATAGAAATAGCAATTAACAAAAATGTTTCTGTAGGTAGGTATACAATTTCACCTAAAGAATTCACTTGGATGCAAACAATCTGAATTGGCTGATTTTAGCATATCTTCGGTCACAGCGAGTTTAAATTCCAGATTCCCAACATACATTTAGAAAGCTCCCTTCCCATCTCCATAATACTTACCAGCCTGAGAAACATTTTCACCATGCACTCTAGCACGCCCACAATTATTACTGTAGTGGAAGGGAAGGAGTGATAGTGATACCTACTTTCCTAGAAAGTCTTTAATTAAATCCCATCTCTCTATATCAGCATGGTTGATTTGGTGTTGTCACTTATGGCTTGTTACTTTTTCTATAAAATGTGGGAGAGCCATGATAATTTCAAGATACTTTTCATTTACATTCTTTGAACCCTGTATTTATTTACTAATTCCTTTTTTATTCTTCCTCCCATTGTGAACTTACTTTACAATTCTTAATGGGACTCATATATACTAAACCAGTTCTCACACCCTTCCCTCTTTAACAGCTCTTTATCAATAAATCTCTAACAGACCTTCCTGGAATATACTAGATATTATTTTATTTCCTTTCTCTATGAACATCACTCTTCTGTATGAAGGCTTCTCCTGTAATCCACTTTTTCTCTAAAATCAAAATAAGATTTCTAACTCACTGTTCTGAGTTGTTCAGCACAAACTGTCACTAAGTAGAGCACCTGTTGCTACACTCATCTTTCATAAACTGTCTAAATATTATAAAAACAGTAAACTGGAATGTTCAGAGGATGATAGTTAAATGGCTGAGCTTTTTATCTGAAAGCCTAGCTAAAATATCCCACTGGCTGAAAACTTTGGAGGATGGACTGAAATTCTATGTTCCTACTTAGTCAAGGAATCATCAAGAATTTATTTTTCTTAAGGATCTTTTAGGACATTTTTGTCACCATTATGGAAGTCAGATTTCCACACACTTAGCTGTGGATATAGTCTGGGGGAGAATGGAAAACCCAGGATAACTCCTCTACATTGGTATGTTCTGTATTATTTATAAGAAATTTTCTGAAGCAGTTACAAAAATAACTTACAAATGTTTTTACTTAAATGATTCTTTATTGAGGCTTTGACTTATTGTGGTGGTTTAAAGCTATATGTACCCCCAGAAACACATGTTCTTAAATCTAATCCATTCCTGTGAGTGTAAACCCATTCTAAGCAAAATCTTTTGACAAGGTTAGCTAAGATGTGAACCACCTCATTAAGAATGGGGCTTAATTCTATTACTGGAGTCTTTTATAAATGGAATGATTACAAAGAGGAGAAAGTCACAGCAGAAAGAATGAGAAACTGACAGACCAGGAGGAGAAGGGAGAGACCAGCAGATGCTGCCATGAGCTTTGCCATGTGGCAGAGGAGCCAAGGACTGCTGACAGCTGGTTTTCAGGAAGAAAGCATCACTTGCTGATGTCCTGATCTGGACATTCTCGTGGCCTCAAATTGTAAGCGAACAAATTCCCATTGTTTAAGCTAACCCATTTTATGGTATCTGCTTTAAACAGCCTAGGAAATTAAAGCACCATTACTGGTAACAGACAGAAAATATCACTGTTATCAATAATATATAATAATATATCCTATATATATATGTATCCTACGTATTTGCACACCAATGTTCATAGCAGCATTATTTACATGGTACTTACATCCTAATTAATACCATGTTATATTAAGACAAAATTGATACCTGCGAAGTGGCCTTATTTTAAATACTTGACTTCATCAGAACTAAGGCCCACATCGATAGGGAAAAGAACCAAAAGAAAAATAACCACCTTCTAAAAAGTGAAAAGTAAAGAAAACTCTGTTAAGAGATAAGAATCTTCTATAATATCTAAAAACATCTTGATAGCTTCCAAGTATAGGCCAGGCACTGTCAGTGTGCAAGTGGTACTGTCTTCTCTCTAGCAAAACATATAACAATTTAAGCAAATAAAAGTAAGAAGATATACCCAGCCTTTAACTTCAATATCATTATTAACAGGAAATCTTTAACAGAATCACTTTGCATTTTTGTAAGTGCCTTACGCATTTTCCTAATGGCTCACAAAATATGTCTGTGGGATCCTGGTGTGCCCATTTCACAGTGAGATTAGGTGTTCTACTCAAAACCACAAAATGAGTCCAGTAGGTGGATTGAGAAACTCTTAAACCTTTAAAGAGAGTTTCTTATGCTAATAAAACCCAATAAGCAAAGACATGCCTTAGTTCAGCTGAAACTGTAATCTGAGAAATACCAGAGGGTCACAAAGTAAAAAAGGCAACATTCTTTTGTATAAAAACTACTCCACAAACTTCTTTGATACGTAGTGGGGGAGGGCATGGGGGCAGTATGATCAAGTACCTTCTTAGTGCCAGGCAGTTTTGAGGGAAATACAGTATGACACAGTTCCTACCTTTGAGGGCCATACAATAATCTTCAAAACAGACTCATCAACTCCATCCACTGAGATACTCCAGCTTTTTGCCAGGTGTCAAAAGGTCCCTTCTTAAAAGAGGCTTTCCCTTCATCACCAGGAAGCTATCCTAAAGTAGCTCTCTTTCTTTTTTTTTTCTTTAAATAGCATTTTCACGAGCTCTAATTATCAATTATTATATTAATGATTATTACAATCATTCTTTTTTCTCCCATGCACACTTAGAATGTGAGCTCCTTAAGAAATCATGTCTGCGGCGGCCAGCGACCCCCGCCTCCACGCGCGGTTTCCCGGGCCGACTGCCGTGCAGACAGACGAGCGCCACGAGCACCACCTACTGGGCAGGAAAAGAAAAACAGAGCCCAGAGATTTCACAGAAAAAGCTTTCAACCAGCTGGGTCCCACACCCAGGGAAATCTGATCAAATGCCCAGACACCAGCAGAAAATAATGGATGACGCTCGGAAAATTGAAGATATGGCCCAGTCAAAGGAACAAACCAATAGTTCAAATGAGATACAGGAGCTGAGACAACTAATGCTGAATATACGAACAGAAATGGAAAAACTCTTCAAAAACCAAATCAATAAATTGAGGGAGGACATGAAGAAGACATGGGCTGAACAAAAAGAAGAAATAGAAAATCTGAAAAAACAAATCACAGAACTTATGGGAGTGAAGGACAAAGTAGAAAAAATGGAAAAAACAATGGATACCTACAATGGTAGATCTAAAGAGACAGAAGCTACAATTAGTGAACTGGAGGATGGAACATCTGAATTCCAAAAAGAAACAGAAACTTTAGGGAAAAGAATGGAAAAACTTGAGCAGGGGATCAGGGAACTGAATGACAATATGAAGCGCACAAATATACGTGTTGTGGGTGTCCCAGAAGGAGAAGAGAAGGGAAAAGGAGGAGAAAAACTAATGGAAGAAATTATCACTGAAAATTTCCCAACTCTTATGAAAGACCTAAATTTGCAGATCCAAGAAGTGCAGCGCACCCCAAAGAGATTAGACCCAAATAGGCGTTCTCCAAGACACTTACTAGTTAGAATGTCAGAGGTCAAAGAGAAAGAGAGGATCTTGAAAGCAGCAAGAGAAAAACAATCTGTCACATACAAGGGAAACCCAATAAGACTATGTGTAGATTTCTCAGCAGAAACCATGGAAGCTAGAAGACAGTGGGATGATATATTTAAATTACTAAAAGAGAAAAACTGCCAACCAAGACTCCTATATCCAGCAAAATTGTCCTTCAAAAATGAAGGAGAAATTAAAACATTTATAGACAAAAAGTCACTGAGAGAATTTGTGACCAAGAGACCAGCTCTGCAAGAAATACTAAAGGGAGCACTAGAGTCAGATACGAAAAGACAGAAGAGAGAGGTATGGAGTAAAGTGTAGAAAGAAGGAAAATCAGATATGATATATATAATACAAAAGGCAAAATGGTAGAGGAAAATATTATCCAAACAGTAATAATACTAAAAGTTAATGGACTGAATTTCCCAATCAAAAGATAGAGAATGGCAGAATGGATTACGACCCAGCAATACCACTGCTAGGTATCTACTCAAAGGACTTAAGGGCAAAGACACAGACGGACATTTGCACACCAGTGTTTATAGCAGCATTATCTACAATTGCAAAGAGATGGAAACAGCCAAAATGTTCATCAACAGACGAGTGGCTAAACAAACTGTGGCGTATACCTACGATGGAATATTATGCAGCTTTAAGACAGACTAAACTTATGAAGCATGTAATAACATGGATGGACCTAGAGAACATTATGCTGAGTGAGTCTAGCCCAAAACTAAAGGACAAATACTGTAAGGTCCCACTGATGTGAACCGACATTCGAGAATCAGCTTGGAATATATCATTGGTAACAGAGACCAGCAGGAGTTAGAAACAGGGTAAGATAATGGGTAATTGGAGCTGAAGGGATACAGACTGTGCAACAGGACTAGATACAAAAACTCAAAAATGGACAGCACAATAATACCTAAGTGCAATGTAACTAGGTTGGAACACTGAATGAAGCTGCACCTGAAATATGGTTTTTTGTTTGTTTGTTTGTTTGTGTGTTTGTATCTTTTGTTTTTGTTTTTTTTCTTTTTCCTTTTTTTATATATATATATAATTAGTATTATTATTTTAATTCTCTTCTCTATATTAACACTCTATATCTTTTTCTGCTGTTTTGCTAGTTCTTTTCCTAAATCGATGCAAATGTACTAAGAAATGATGATCATACATCTATGTGATGATACTAAGAATTACTGAGTGCATTTGTAGAATGGAATGATTTCTAAATGTTGTGTTAATTTCTTTTCTTTTTTTTGATTAATAAAAAAAATTTAAAAAAAAAAAAAAAAAAGAAATCATGTCTGTCTTCTTCTCTACTGCACCCTCAATGACTAGCACAGCATATGGCCATAACAGTCACCATAAACACTTATTAAAGAAATGGAAACAAGAACTGTGATCAGGAAAAGGTTCCTAATGACCAACATGCCCCAGGCCTGTTAACTCCAAATGCCTGCATTTGGCTTCCTTGGTTAAAACTGGGTACTCACCTCCACCTGAGTGACATTAATGACTACCAACACCACCATCAACGCTGTAAGCAGAGAGCAGAAAAGCCGCAGTTTGAAGAAATTGGTCCACATTGTCTAGCTGTGTCTTGATCATCCATGGCCGACACCATGCTACTTTCATTCTTCAAAACTCCATGTCTTTGTTTTACTGAACTACAGATGAGATTTCAGTTTAAACTGCTTATTTCCTGCTGGTATCCTTAAGAGTTCTTTGTAAAGAGAGACTGGAATTTAAGAAGCACATTTTTCTTCAAAGAACTCCTTTAAAGAAAGATAAGAAAACAGATCACTAATTGCAATAGCCAAGTGTGGGATAAGAGGAAAGGCAACATATTTCCTCTTCCTTAACCTTATCTAGGGCCCAGTGCAATGAAGACAAAGCAAAAGGCCACAGCACAGTAACATCTATTCCATTTCCAGACAATCTTCTCAAAGTTTCCTTTTACAACTCCAGGCTCCTGTATAAATACAGTTAGGCTTGCCATATTACCATTTCAGCTGTAAGTTTTAAAAGAGCAAAGAGAAATGTCTTTAAACTCTTACAAACTGCAATATAAAGTAATTTACATGTCTATAGAGATACCACCTCATACCCACTACGATGGCTGCCATTTAAAAAAAATGGTAAATAAATGTTGGCTAGGATGTGAAGAAATAGAACCCTCATGCATTGTTGGAGGGAATGTAAAATGGTGTAGCTATTGTAGAAAACAGTTTGGTGGTTCCTCAGAAAGTTAAGTATAGAATTACCATATGATCCAGTAATCTCATTTCTAGATATATATCCAAAAGTATTGAAAGCAGGGACTCAAAAACATTTGTTCACCAGTGTTCATAGTAGCAATATTTACAACAACCAAAAGGTGGAAGCAACCCAAGTGTCCATCAACAGATGAAAAGATAAACAAAATGTGGTACAGATATACAATGGAGTATTATTCATCTGTAATAAAGGAATGACATTATGATACATACTACAACATGGATGAACCCTGAAGACATCACATTGAGTGAAATAAGCCAGATTACTTCAAATAAAGGACAAATATTGCATGATCTGACTTATATGAAATAATTAAAATATGCAAATTTGATATGGTCAGAAATTAGAATACAAGTTACCAAGGAAGGAGTGGGTGTGGGGGTGAGGAAGGGAGACTTAATGCTTATTTGGTAGAGTTTCCGTTTGGAGTGATGGAAAAGTTTTGGTAATAGATGGTGCTGATGTATTAAAACATTGTGAATGTAATTAATACCAGCAAATTATGCAGTTGGAAGTGGCTAAAATAGGAAATTTTATGTTATAAGTATGTTACTATAATAAATTTCTTTTAAAAACTCAGAATGCACAAACACAAAAAAAGAACCCTAATGTAAACTATAGCTTCAATTAATAATATAATTAATATAATCTCTGCATCTGTATGTATCTGACTCCCCATCTAGACTATACCAACTATGACTTAGAAAAAAAAAAAAAACAGAAACCACATATTAGAGATTAAGCACCTTAATGGTAACAATGTATTGTGCTTTTTTGATTCCCTCACCCATATTTAGATTTTTACATGGTGTGGTAGTTAGATTCAGTTGTCAACTTGGCCAGGTGAAGATACCTAGTTCTGTTGCTGTGGACATGAGCCAATGGCATGTGAACCTCATCTGTTGCTGATTACATCTGCAGTCTGCTAGGAGACACGCCTGCTGTAATGAATGATGTTTGATTTAATTAGCTGGTGCTTAAATGAGAGAACATAGGGTAGCATAGCCCCAGCAGCTCAGCATACCTCATCTCAGCACTTGCAGCTCAGTACAGGCCTTTGGAGATACAGAAAGAAATCACCTTGGAGAAAGTTGTTGGAACCCAGAGGCCTGGAGAGAAGGCCAGCAAAGATCACCCTACGCCTTCCTACGTAAGAAAGAACCTCAGTTGAAAGTTAGCTGCCTTTCCTCTGAAAAACTAATGAAATAAATCCCCTTTTATTAAAAGCCAATCTGTCTCTGGTATGTTGCATTCCAGCAGCTAGCAAACTAAAACACATGGCATGCACTGATTCAACAATTCATGCAAGAAATAATTATGGATGCCTACTACATACCAGCCACTGTACTATATGCCAGAAATTCCCCATAAAAGCTTATACCATATTAGGCAAAAGGTAGTTTTTCCCTTTTCAGCTGAAGAGGGGAAATAAATACACCACTTCTGGCCTCTCAGCAGGAATACCAGGCACTAAACCTGCCAGGCACTTAACTAAAACTGCACTTAACCATCTCATGACCCACACCACCATCCCTCTGCAACACTCAGCCACCCACCCACTCTGAAGTGTCTGTACATTATAGGAAGGAAACGGCTGTGAAATAAAGGTAATAACTCTGTCACCAGAATCCCAAGTGCTCCACTGTAGAAACCCTTCTCAAAGAGTTGGTGATAAGAATTATGGGTTTCCCTGACGGCAAGCAAGGGAGAAAACCAAAAATGACTCTCCACAAGAACTCAGCTACAACATGGGCAGGAGCAGTTCGTGGCCTGTGATGGATATAGACAATTTAGAGGCTGTCAGTGTGGTTAGGGGGGCAGTCAGCAGCTGTACATTAGTAGCTAGTGGTGCAGAAGGACGGTAAGAACAGCAGACCCCAAAGCTAAAGACACTACAGGCTAAGGGTTAACAATCCAAATATGCACAAAGCCTGTCATGGCCAGGGACTCCCAATGAAAATCATCCTGGAAGGTCATACCTGGAAAAGACATGACTTCCTGCCACAAGCAAGTAGAGCGCTAATATTTGAGAGATCCAATTGTAAACCTAAGTAGATGTAGCCTAAATTGATCTTTCTCTGAAAATATATACACCAAAATATTAATAGTGATCATCTCTGGGCAGTTTTTGTTTCTCCTTCATGTCCAGATACAGTGCCTGGAGTCACATATCACAAATATAAGAATAAAGTTGGCTTTTAAAAATAAAAACCCATTAAGAATTACTGATTATATATGTAGAATGGAATGATATCTTATGGTTTTGTTTGTTTGTTGTTAGTTTTTTTTAATTAATAAAAAAGAAAAAATAAAAAAATAAAAACCCATGATAAGACATGAGAAGAAATAAGGCATTAAATCAGATCAGGATAAAAATTCAATTTACAATGAAGATTTATAAGTGAAAGAAGAAAGTAAGAGGATTCTGTTATTTTCCCATAAATACAAACCTAGGTACTATAACAAAAAAAAAAATTTACAAAGGAAAACATCATTTGGTATTTCAAATCGCCTTAGACCCAAGTAAGAGCAATAGTGCAGAGTGGGAATAATTCTAGAAAGAAGTTTCCCAGACTAACCAATACATAAAAATATATCATTCAAAATATATATATGTATCATTCAATGTAATTTACCTTTTCGGAAATTTCCAATTCCAAGAAGAAATGTTCACTTGAACTTAAAAGTTTACATCTAACTTTCACTCCAGTACGAAATCCTGAACCCAGGCAATAATGACAGCAGCCCTTATTTTTTTCTTGCCACATTGGAAGCACAAGTTGATGACTTTTCATTTGTATACCATTCTTCCTGTTTCAACAGAAATAACCATATGATTTAAAGATTAAAGATACTAAAAATGAAATAAAAACATTGGCAATTAAGAATACAATTTTATAAACAGAAATGTATACACAGATTTAAGTACAATGTAGTGAAGGGAGTGGAGTAGAAACATTTCCTTTCCTTATTAATAAAAAACAACTGGCTATCCTCCTTTGTTCTGGAGCCGCTAGAAGGAAAAATCTGAGAGGCTCATATGGTAGCCCATGACAAACTGTGGGATCTGTCCTGTAACTACTTGTTGAATAGTGCTTTGAAAACTTTTGCTTTTTTCTTTCTTTGAGGGCAGGCCACAGTGGCTCAGTGGCAGAGTTCTTTTTTCTTTCTTTGTTTTGTATATATGTTATATTATACAGTAAAAAAAGTTAAAAGAAAAAATACCGGCTGTCTATATTCATTAACTTCAAAATAGCAAATTATTCTCTTTAGCTGAAGGTAAAAACCTTATAAAGAGCAATATAACTGAAAAAATATACAAACCACAGAAAAGCTTCATATGTGATTTTTCTTAAACACTAGAACAAAGATTTAGTTAGAGGACCCATCCTTCCACTATAGTAAACAAAAGCTATTTGAATAGATTTTAAAGTTATGATTACTCCATGCGGAATAGTTCTATTGCTGCTCTAAAAAGGTTAAAATGATTATTGGAGTCTGTTTCTTTATCTGTAAAACAGGAACAAGAAAAGCTTGCATCTCTCCATACCTAGAGTATGGACCACACAAGTTCCTAACAGGAGAATACAAGATAAATGTAAGGATGTATTAAGGGAGACCTCCAGCCTAAAAAAAACTTAGAAGCAACCAGTCCATGGTCACTTCTTGTCTTTTTTTCATATTTCAACTGTTCATTCCTGACCACGTCCCTCAAACAAAAACTAGTAAAATCACATTTATTAAAAACCACAGCTATTAAAAGCACAACTACTTCCTTTAAACTCACCCCTAAACTTGAGCAGTCCTGTTTTCAGGTCTTTCTGAAGTGTCAGTTTATCACTTACACTTCCTTTATTTTTATGTGCAAAGGACAAGCAAAAAAGTAAAATGCATGGCCTGTCTTGCATTTGAGGCCCAATATTTGTTGGGACTCATGTCAAATTTTGAATCAGACTACTTCCAAATATAAGACATACACTAGCCAACCTAAGCTCTTTATGGCCTATAGCAGTAATTCTAGGCTGCCAATTAGTTATCCGACTTCCTATCCACATCCCACAAAAGAATTACAAGTGGGTTACTTACATCATTTGGAATTAAACTGTCAGTAACATAAATAAAATTCTTTAAGTTCAGTACTAAATAAATAAAATTAAGCAGCTAACCTCACCCTTCTGGGAGCTAATGTTCTTAGTCAACCATTTCATAAAGACATTATTTGATGGTGATAATTGCATAACATTGTGAATGCAACCCAGTGGAAGAAACTAGGTTATGGGTACGCAGGACCTTTTCACACTATTTTTGAAACTTTCCGTGAATCTACCATTGTTTCAAAGTAACATTTTTTCAATCATAGTGCAGAATATACGTCAAAATTGATTTAAAAAAAGCAAATGACAGGAGATCAAATAAACACATCCCTTATTGAATATAGTATCTTAAATTTATGTACCCTTATTTATATTTTCCCTGGTTCTAATTCTTTGATCTTATTGATATTCTACTTGATGTGTTCTGATTGTGAGCCACACAAAAAAATTTCGTGAACTCCGACATTAATAAATAATAAATATTTCCTTGTATTCAACCGGCCCCTCCCCCAAAAAAAAACTATTAATAGAAGACAACCACACATCTCCAGTTTCTGGGACAGTCCCATCCTAAGTACTGTGACGCATTATCCACATAATTCTAACTGTACTCCTCCAGAGCAAGCATCTGGGAATTTTAATTCAGAAGATATGGTCCCCATATAAAAAACAAAAGCACAAGTTTACATAGAATGTGTCCAAACCTAAAAGTTTACATTTCAAGCTTTCAAAAGAGGAGCTATATTTTACAGAATGCTGAGTAAGACCCTGGACCTTAACAGAACAGGGTCTAGAGGGAGAACTGGAGACCCATCCAAAACCATGATAATGACCGGTCAACCAAATAGGCTCAATCTTTGGACAAAACTGAAGCAAAAACAGTGGTCGGCAGAGTTTGTTTCCCCAGATTCCAATTCTACTTCATGTATGACCACTTCATACACCCAAAATGCTGACTCACCTAGGCTTCCTTGGCGCTTCTACCAAAACAGGAACCCATGCTTTCATGGAGATTACACTAGGAGTAGACTATTTGAAAATATATACAGTTAAAAAGAGTCACACAGCAGTAAATTCTATGGGAATGTAGACAGCTGGTTCTCAACCCTAAATGCACATTACTATCATATGAGAAGCTTTTAAAAACATCAATCCCTAGGTTCCATTCAATTAAATCAGAATCTGTGAAACTAGGGTCCAAGAAATAGCTTTTTAAATAGATCCCAGATACAGCCAGTTAAGAAAACCATAGAACCTCTCCAAAACATCAACTAGTTTCAATTCCATATTATCGGCAGCCCCTTCCAACATGAAAAAGTTAGAAATGGGCATAGCTCAAATACCCCTAAAGAGTCAGAGCAAGATCAAAGGTGACGGTGGAATTATACAGAGAAGGTAAGGTTTAAGAAATGAGCATGAGTGCTGAATCATTATTTTGATATTTCTTTTAGTCTCCAGTACCTTACAGCAGCTAGAAGTAAAAATCTAAAATGGTGGAACCCATACCAAACTCTGAAATCTGTTCTACAATTGTTGCAATATGCTTTGAAATTTATTGCCTTTTAGTATATGTTATTTTTCACAAAAAAGAAAAATATATATTTCTTCTAGTCTCCAGTGCCTGGAGCAGCTAAAACAAAAAATCTGAAACAGTGGAATGGTAGCCCATAACAAACTCTAAAATGTGTTCTGTCTCTTCTTACATTGTTTGTTTCTTTTCTTTGTATATATGTTATATTTAACAATAAAAAACGTTTAAAATTTTAAATTAAATTTACTTAAAAAAGAAAACCACTTGTAAAGAGGGGCCAGAGGGTGTTATTTGTTTTTCAGTTGGTCTAGAAACAGCCTCTCAGAATTGACATCTGAATTCTAACTTACATAGTTCTGCGGGACAACCCAACTTGAAGGCAACTTGACATATCAGCGATATATGCCTTTGTTTCCTTTCTCAGTAACAAATAACAGCATTTTATCAGGCTTAAGGAAATTGTGAGGGTAACAGACCTGGAAAGACAGTAAACACAGGCAAAGGAAAATAGAACCCAAGCATTATGGAATAGTGTGCTGCAGCCTCCACTGCGTGGAATCAGACACTCAGCAGGGTCTGGGAGTCACGCCAGCTTCCAACACACTCTGATGTTCCACACGATAACTGGCACGGAGAGGGAGGAGACCCACCAGAGCAGTGAGTTTCCATCGTTAAGAGAATGTGGTAACTATCCTTCCTTAGCGAAAATAATGAAAAGAAAAAATTCACAGCACAATTAAACACAAATTGTGTATAATCCCAAGCGGCTTCCAGACACCCTGCCTGAGAATCCTTCATCACCACCACGGTAACCTTTGAGCAGGCAGCGAAGAACGCCCGAGTCTCCCCATCACACCAGTGAAGTCAGACTCCTTTCTCCCCTTTACCGTCTGAATCTGATCCCATACAGCAGCTCGCTAAAGCGCGAACTGTCCACCGTGCAAGAGCGCTGTCAGCCAGGATGCAGCTAGTGCCGGGAGCGTCGAGGAGAACGGAGACAGGCCCTGAGGGAGGCGTCGCCGAGCGTCCCGCTAAGCATGGGGGAAGGTATAGGAGGAAAGGTGTCTCCACCCGTCGCCCCGAGGTCACCAGCCAGCGCTGCAGCAAGCCCAGAAAACTGAGGATGGAGATGCTCGCGCCCAGCCCCGCCCCGTCACTGCCCCGGACGTGCCGCGGCCCCGGCTCCGCGGGTCCGAGACAGCTGCAGCCTGAGGCTCCAACTCTGCCTTCACCTTCGGCCAGAGCCTCCCCTTCCAGGCCCCAGAGCCCAGGCTATGACCCCCAGGGATGCACCTCCTCCGCACCCGGCCGGGGACTGAGGAGCTAGAGCGCGGAGGGAGGAGATTCGCAGGCCAGGACACGCGCACCCGGCCGGGCAACCGGTGGCTTTGAAGGCAGGGGCCTCGCCCGGCGCCCGCACACAGCCGGCAACGCTGCACTCACCTCCTGGTCTCTCCTCGCGCTCTCCCACCACCTGGACTCTAGACGCCCAGGCCCGCCGCGGCTGCGCCGGATCGCGGGCTCCCAGCTCTCCTCGCCCGGTTACGTCGCCTCACCCCCGACCCCCGCTTACGATTGGCCGAGCTCCGGGAGGGGCGGGGCGAGGGCGCTGACTGACATCCGCGAGTGCCGTGTGCGGGGTCCGGACCAGCACTCGGCCCCGCCGGCGTCCTGCTTGCCTCGGGGTTCCTGAGCTCTTCCCCACCCGCCGGAGGTGTGGCCCTTCTCGCAACCCTGCTTCTCCTCGTCCTCATGGATGGGTTTTCCCAGCGAGCATTCGCCTCAAGGCTTTGTTCTCGCCGACGAATGTGACTTTCACCGTCAGAGTCCCTACTCCGGCCGTCTTTGCAATAGCGGAGTTCATTGTTGCCTGTAGCGGAGCAGAATGATTTGCCAAGCACTAGCCGGGTGTCGGCGCTCCCCGAGTCTTACCTTGCTTTGACATTAATCGATTTATTCTTATACTTGTCCTTATAACAGTCCGGTTCCTTTTACTCTCTTTGTATATGACGTGGATGATGCACAGGACTTATAGCAAAAATGCCAAAATACTTTTTTCTTTCAATTCTGAGTTATCCTATTTTGAACACTTCTAACCGGCAACACGAAGCCAGCAGTTGTGGTCTGCCCCGTGTTCCTTAGTCCTCGTAGTTCAGCGGCGTTAACCGAATTTATCCAAACAAAATGTAGGCCTGAAAACGGACCTGACCCAGACTATTATACAGACGCTGAGAAATAATACATATAAATTATAACTGACATTAATTAATTTTACATTTATTAACCACAATGAATTCTCCATGATCGTTCAGATGTTTCGGTTGCAGGCCTACGTGCACAGGTGACCAGATCATGAATGGGATAAAAGGAAGTTCTTCCAGAGGGTAACCTCTTCTGAAGAAATTATTTCATTCTCCTTCCTCAAGGAAATTCAACCTTCTTGGGCGTTTTGTAGTCGTGAAAGATGGCTTCTGTGTCTGTCTGCCTGAGGAAGAAGTACCCCTACGCTAGACTTGTATCTGATTAAGTTATCTTCCAATGGATGGTACCTCAGTCACCTATCTTTCATAGCTGACTGACTGGTTAGCATGGAATGCTTAAGCAGAACATGATGACTTCTAGGTCATAGTTCAGAGTCCACACTCCCAATTCAGCACATTTAAGGCAGAATGATACTCTGGGAAGAATAAGCTCTTTGGATCCCCACCTGCCTGAGTGTGATACACTGCTTTGCCTCTTATGAGGAGGGCTTAGGCAAGTAACTTAATTTCTCTGAATTAATTTCTCTTAATTTCTGGTTTCCTTAACTGTAAATTAGGGTCAACACCACCTGCACTTAAAAATAAATAAGAAGAAAAATAAAAAGTACCTATCCCAGGGCCCAAGATCTTGAATTCCCTATTTCAAGTTGTGGCAACAGCATAAGGAATTCCATTTATGAAAATCTAGCCTTGAGAGTTGGGAAAAAAGAGAGAGTATAAGGTTTGTATGATAGGATATGAAATCAAAGGAATTGTTCTTTTTTTTATTGACAAATCTTCACACCCATACATTCCATACATGATGTACAATCAGTGTCTCACAGTATCATCACATAGTTGTGTATTCATCATCATGATCATTTATTAGAACATTTGCATCACTCCAGAAAGGAAATAAAAAGAAAAATGAAAAAGCTCATACACACTATACCCTTTACCCATGCCTCTCATTGGCCACTAGTATTTCCAACTACTCAATTTATTTTACCCTTTGTCCCCCCTATTTATTTATTTTTAATCCACATTTTTTTACTCATCTGTCTATACCCTAGATAAGGGGAACATCAGACACAAGGTTTTCACAATCACACAATCACATTCTAAAAGTTATATCTTTATACAATCATCTTCAAAAATGAAGGCTACTGAAACACAGTTCAACAGTTTCAGGCGCTTCCCTTCACCCACTCCAATACACCATAAACTAAAACAGGATATCTATATAATGCATAAGAATAACCTCCAAGATAACCTCTCGACTCTGTTTGAAATCTCTCAGCCACTGAAATATTATTTGTCTCATTTCTCTCGTCCCCCTTTTGATCAAGAAGGCTTTCTCAGTCCCTTGATGCCAAATTCCAGCTCATCCCAGGAGTTCTGTCCCACATTGCCGGAAAGGTTCACACCCCTTGGAATCATGTCTCACATGGTGGGGCAGGGAGGGCAGTGAGTCCCCCTGCCAAGTTGCTTAGAGAGAGAGGCTACATCTGAGCAACAAAAGAGGTTCTCTGGTAGTGATTCTTAGGCCTAATTTTAAGTAGGCTTAGCCTATCCTTTGCAGGACTAAGTTTCATAAGGGCGAACCCCAAGATTGAGGGCTTACCCCATTGATTTGGTTCTCCTCACTGCTTGTGAGAGTATCAGAAATTCTCCAAATGGGGAAGTAGAATATTTCCATCTTTCTCCGCAGTCCCCCAAGGGGACTTTGCAAAATTTCTTTATTCACTGTCCAAATTACTCTGGGATATATCAGGGTATCACACGAACCTGTACAAACCAACAAAATCTCATGCCTTACTCAAGATTCCATGTACTTATGGTGTTCAACTAAACTGATCGTACAAGTTAAATTAGGAAATGTGCCACCTAAAATATATATTTTGCACCAAATAAACATCTCTCCCTTTAGTCTCACTTAGAAGTTGAAATTTTAAGATATGGACACTATCATCCTTTACCCTGTATTCTGATCTACCTAGTCCTATCCAGATCAGCTTCATTCGTATTTCTACCCGAAGTCAGATCCCTTTTTCAACTTTTAAACAGTTTCTGTATTGGGTACTGCTGACTTTCATAGCTTCAGAGCTCTAACTCTGAGTCTCAGGTGTCATATAAATAACCGAAGTTTCTGGGAACAACCAGGTTATAAACAAACAGCTCAGTATCTCAGAATTTAGAAATAACAGTTACAACTCCTGAATATATGTGACCACTGTAAGAACTTACACTCTAAGACCTTTACAATAGTCCCCAACCTGATAACCCATGTTCTCAACTTCAGTTCACCAAGTTTTTATATTATAGTTAGTCTATATGGTCAAGGCATGATAATATTTGTCTTTTTGGTCCTGACATTTCATTCACCATAATGTCCTTAAGGTTCATACACCTAGTTGCAGCCTCACAACTTCATTCCTTCTTTTTTTTTTTAATTAATTTATTTTATTTTATTTTTTTACATGGGCAGGCACCAGGAATCGAACCTGGGTCCTCTGGCATGGCAGGCAAGCATTCTTGCCTGCTGAGCCACAGTGGCCCGCCCAACTTCATTCCTTCTTGAGACCACTCAGTAGTCCATTGTATGTATACACCATAGTTCCCCCTTCCATTCCTCTGGCATTGTACCCTTAGACCACCTCCATCCATTGTGGATCCCAAACACCACCACCATAAACACCAGTGTGCAAATGTTCATTCCTGTCTTCACACTCAGTTCTCAAGATATATACCGAGCAATGGGATTTCAGGATCATATGGCACCCCGCCCCTAGCCTCCGTGGAACTAGCACGTGGCCTTCAAGGGACTGCACCTCTCAGTTTCCCTACAAACTGTAATTAGTTACATCTCTTTCTTGGCATTTTCTCTGGCGCTTGTTTCTCTCTGGAACTGGTCATTTCTGATGCAAAATTGGTTTCAATCTTAATGTTGCTAAACTTTGTTTCTCTAAGCAAAACAAAGTGTGGAACCTAAGCCAAAGCAAAGGAAGCCCTGTTACTGATATAGCTACCTTGGGGGATATTCACTAGCAAATATGGCTTCACTGATGGCAGAAGCTTGGTGTACAAGCACTCCTGAGTCATCATCAGTTCCTGATTCAGTCCCCTTGCTACCTCTCTTTGAACAAGTGACTGAAATTTGGGCCTCAAGAACCATTAAATCATTGTTTAAAATAAGTTGCTGCTGGGGGTGTGAGGGTAGTTCAGTGGTAGAATTCTCACCTGCCATGCAGGAGAACCAGGTTTGATTCCCAGTCCATGCACTTCCCAAACAAACAAACAAAAGACACCAACAAAAACAAACAAACAAAAAACTCAACAAATGGTGCTGCAATAACAGAATATTCACATGGAAAAAGAATGCAATGTGACCCCGCCATACAGCATACAGAAAATAAAAATTAAAAAATAAGTTGTTGCTGGTCACGTTAGGTATCAACCACGCTATTCCAAACACATCTGGGACAATGAGAGGATGCTGCCAAGGGTGAGAGATGGGAGGGAGAAATAAGCACTGCCACTACCATCTTGGTCCTCTCCCTCAAATTATGGGCTTCTTTTCCTTCTTAAAATTCTTAATCAGTGAAGGCTAATCCCTTGCTCCCTCATACATGTTTTAGGGAGAAATTAGATAAATTATTTTCTCACCACTTGGCTTCTCCAGCTCAGTAGTCCTCATATCAGACTCCACTAATAAGAAGAGTCATGTCAGGACCTTTTTAAAAACAGATTCTGGGTCCCACCACCAACCTGCTTTGTCAGAGTCTTAGGGACAGGAGTATTTGAAACCTGCCAGTTTGTAAAGCTCCCCAGATTATAAAAATTCTTTGAGATAATTTAGATCTACAGAGGAATTATAAAGAGTTCATACACTTTCCTTAATGTTAACTTCTTACATAAACACGGTACAATTATCAAATTGAAGAAACTAGCACCAATATAATAAATACTATTAACCAAACTACACACTCTTCAGTTTTCACCAGTTGTTCCATTAATGTCCTTTTTCAGATCCAACATTATATCCAGGACACCACATTGAATTTAGCCATCATGCTTCCTTATTCTTTTCCAATCTGTGACAGTTTTTCAGTCTTTCCATGTTTTCATGACCTTGAAACTTTGGAAGAATGTTGGTCAGGTATTTTGTAAAATGTCCACAATTTGTGTTTGTTTGGTGTTTTCTTGTGATTGCATTAGGGTTTGGCTTTGGGAGAACACCAGAAGTGAAGTGCTTCTCTCATCACATCCGATCACAGGGCATATGATACCAACATGACTTATTGTTGGTGAGGTTAACCTTGGTCACTTGGTTAAGTTGGTGTCTGCTGGGTTTTTCCACAATAAAATTTCAATTTTTTCCTTTCCAAACTGTATTTATTAAAAGTGAGACACTAAGTCAACATTCAGGAGAGAGAAATAAAGCCTTACCTTCTGAAGGCAGGATATCAAAGAACTTGTGAGCGTGTGTTAAAACCACCACAGTAGTCTTTCCCAGAAACTTTGTGTATTTATGTAACACTTGAGACTCAGACTTAGGGCTCTGAAGCTATGAAAGTCAGCAGTACCCCATACAGGAATGGTTTATAAGGTTGAAAATGTCATCAGACATCTAGTAGAGATATGAATGAAGTTGATCTGGATAGGACTAAGGTATATCAAAAGATTGGGTAAAGGATGATAGTGTCCATATCTTAAAACTTCAATTTCTATGTGAGACTAAAGGGAGAGATGTTTATTTGGTGCAAAATTTATATTTTCGGTAGTGCATTTACTAATTTAATTTTTTTGGTCAGTTTAGTTGAACCACCATAAGTACATGAAATCTTGAATAGAACACGAGATTTTGGTGGTTTGTCT
This sequence comes from Tamandua tetradactyla, assembly GCF_023851605.1. Lineage (NCBI taxonomy): Eukaryota > Metazoa > Chordata > Mammalia > Pilosa > Myrmecophagidae > Tamandua > Tamandua tetradactyla. The sequence goes on from NC_135336.1 coordinate 45,666,548, forward strand.
AGGTCAGTGTGATGCCCTGATATTTGGACAGTGAATAAAGAAGTATTTACAGGGTGCCCTTAGGGGAATGGAGAGAAAGGGGAAAATTCAGCTTCCTTATTTGGAGAATTTCTGATACTCTCACAACCAGTGGGGATAAACAAATCAATAGGCCTAGCCCCTGATCTTGGGATTCACCCCTATGAAACTTATTCCTGCAAAAGATAGGCTAAGCCTACTTAAATTTAGGCCTAAGAATCACCCCCACAGAACCTCTTTTGTTGCTCAGTTGTGGCCTCTCTCTCTAAGCCAGCACAGCAAAGAAACGCAGTGCCCTCCCGTCCTACATGGGACGTGACTTCCAGGGGTGTGACTCTCCCTGGTAATGTGGGACAGAAATCCCAGAATGAACTGGGACCTGGCCTCAAGGGGTTGAGAAAACCTTCTTGACCAAAAGGGGGAAGAGAAAAGAGAAAAAATAAAGTGTCAATGGCTGAGAGATTTCAAACAGAGTCGAGAAGTTATCCTGGAGGTTATTCTTATGCATTATATATAAATATAACTTTTCAGTTTATGGTGTATTTGAGTAGCTAAAGGGCACAATGTGACTGTGATTGTGAACACGTGTGTCTGATGTTCCCCTTATCTAGGGTATAGACAGATGAGTAAAAAATATAGATAAAAAAATAAACAAATAATAGGGGGAACAAGGGTTAAAATATAGAGAGTAGAAGGAAATACTAGGGTCAATGAGAGGAAGGGGTAAGGAGTTTGGTATGTATGAGTTTTCCTTTTTTCCTTTTATTTCTTTTTCTGGAGTGATGAAAATGTTCTAAAAAATGATCATGGTGATGAATATACAACTATGTGATGATATTGTGAGCCATTGATAGCACACCATGTATGGAATGTTTGTATGTTAAGAATGTTTGTGTTCTTATGAAGCTTATGCAGGTAGTGGAGAAGCTTAGCCTACCTATAGTATGCCTAAGAGTTACTTCTGGAGGCCCTCTTCTGTTGCTCAGATGTGGACTCACTCTATCTAAGGCCAACTCTGCTAGTGATATCATGCCTTCTGCCCTGTGTGGGACTTGACATCCAGGAGTGAAAGTCTCCCTGGAAACATGGGAGATGACTCCCAGGGATGAATCTGGCCCTGGCACCATGGAATCAACAATTCTATCCTGACCAAAAGGGAGAAAAGAAGTGTAACAAATAAAGTATCAGTGGCAGAGAGAGTTCAAATAGATTTGAAAGTCTACTCTGGAGGTTGCTCTTATGCAAGCTTCAGGTAGAACTTGCTGCCTATCATAACCTGCCAACCCCCAACCAGGAGCATTCCAGCCAATCCTAAAGAACATCTAGGGCAATATATAAGATTCCACATGTGTTCCAGGCACAAGAATAACTTTCCAGAAACCTACAACTTCCAGATGGGTCCCTGGTCCAGATAAGTCCTGGAACCCAGCCCAGCTTCTCCAGGACATCAGATAGTTCCATCTCCCTACCCCATATTAGTGACAGACCCTTCCAATATTAAAAATTTAGAATGGCCATAGCCCAAACAACCCTAAAGAGAGGGATGGAAACATCAAAGGTGATGGTAGAGTTATACAGAGAAGATAGGATTTAAAAAATGAATATGAATGCTGAATCATTAAATTGATATCTCTTTTAGTCTCCAGTATTTTAGAGCAGCTAGAAGTACAAACCTAAAATTGTGGAACCCATGTCAAACTCTGAAATATGTTCTACAACTAATTGTGGTGCTGTGCTTTGAAATTTATAGCTTTTGTGTGTATATGTTATTGTTCACAAAAAAAAGAAGGAAAAAAGTTGATTGTGATGATAAAAAAAGTATTTAAGCCCTCTAGCCTCCTATATTCTGGAGCAGCTGGAAGGAAAAATATGAGGGCATCTTATGGTAGCCCATGACAAACTCTGGGATCTGTCCTGAAACTACTTGCTGAAGAGTGCTTTGAAAACTATTGCTTTTTTATTTCTTTGCTTTGTATCTATGTTATACTATACAATAAAAGAAGTTAAAAAAAGAAAAAAAAGAATGTGTTGTATGTTGTTTTGTCAATAAAAATATTTTTTTAAAAAAGAATTTATCCTGTTGCTTGAAATTCTTCAGGAAAGTTTTTTAAGCCAGTTTTTCCTAGTTCTTAGAAGAGCTGCTACTTTTTTCTTATTCTTCAAAAAATATTTTTTAAATGAGCAAAAACGGAATGGGGTATTTTTTCCCCTGAATTTCCAGCTCTCAAAATAAATTACCTTGGTTTTTACAGCAATACTGAAATTTGTTCTGTTATGTCTAACTAAAATGCGATTTTGCTAATTAAGTTCTTTGTTAGTTTTATGAACTCTAGTGTCTAGATTTCTCAAATGTTCTATTCCGTTGATTCACAAACTGAATTTTTCTCCTGCCACCCAGGATCCCATGTCAAATGACTGTTCTGTGTCTTCCCTCCTCCTTCAAGATTTCCAGATCCTAATCTCTTTAAGCTGTATATATGGTATGGTTAATGCTTCTTAAATGTGTGTTGTTCTTTGGCATTCATTAATAAGTTCAAAATTTCATTCTGTCTAGTTCAAGCCTTTTTAGTACAGCTCTTCCAAGTAATTAGATGAGAGTATTTCTCATGTAGACATAGAGACATATTTCTCATGTAACGTACATTACCTTGGAGTCATACAAATGCTTTAAAAGATCCAGATTACAGGAGCACTTTACCTACCCCATGCATTTGAAGAGCAGGTTTCCCCAGTTTCAAATATACTTAGATGTGTCTCAAAACAATGACTAGTCATATTTTTACACACTTTAGATCTGTTATCTAAACTATAGATCTTTATACAATGTACTTTTTCATTTCAATCTCTCCCCTCACATATTTAGAAGAATACATTTTTAGGGCTAAATTAATAACAAAAAACATGATTATGAATATGAAAAGGCAGTCCATAGACTGGAACAATATATATTTATATATAAAACCAATATTAAATGACAGATGTGTATCTAAACTAGATACAGAACTTTTACAACTCAAAATAAGGGGGGAAAAACAACCCAGTTTTTAAAATGGGCAAATTTTCAAATACTTCAGCAAACTTTGGGACAACAGACCAAAAGAAGATGGAAAATAAATGAAAAGATGCTCAAATCATTAGTCATTAGAGAAATATAAAATAAAGCACAATGAAATATTACCATACACCTTCAACAATGGCTAAAAAATCTTAAAAACTGACCATAATCATCTTTTCCTTAATTGGGAGAATATTTTCTTTAACTCAATGAGCACTTATGAAAGCTGCTTTAAAATCACTGTCTGCTATGAGTAAAGCAAATGGAATGAAAATGAGTGATAGGGGAACAAATGTTAAAATAAGTTTGGATTGGGATGCTGGTGGTTGGTGAGGGGGAGGGGTGGGGGGTGTGGTGTGTGTGAATTTTTTCTGTTTTCTTTTTATTTCTTTTTCCGGGTAGATGCAAATGTTCCGGGAGATGATCATGGTGGTGAATATGCAACTGTGTGATGATATTGTGAATTATTGATTATATATATAGAACAGAACGATCAAAAGTTAAGAATGTTTGCGTTTGTTTGGTATTTTTTTGTATTTTAAAAAAATTTTTTTTTAAAATCAAAAAAAGAAACAAAACTGACCATAACTACTGTTAGTGAGGATGTGAGCAACTGGAACCCTCATATACTGCTGCCAGAAATGTAAAATGGTGCAGCCACTTTGGAGATAGGTTTAATAATATCCTTTTCTTTTCAACTTTGCATTACCTCAGGCAAGAGTTTATTTATATTTGTAGTGTTAATCGATGGGATACATGGGTTCATACAACCCCTTTCAATCATGTTCACCTTCAATATGGTAATATTACTTATAGACCCATGAGTGAACTACCCCCTCTATCTATTCCCTTACATTTAAGTTCAACCTCATTAGCTAACCATTCACCCATCTCTAACTTCTGTGTATCTCTAGGCCCACTATATACTGTATCATATGCCTCTAATTTTACCTTCACCATGGTCATAAAAGTGGAATTATACAGTATTTATCCTTTTGTGTTTGGCTTATTTCACTCAGCATTATGTCCTCGTCTCATCCATCTTGTCAGGTGCTTCAGGAAGACCATTTCATCTAACTGCTTCATAATATTCCATCATATGTACATACCAAATTTGTTAATCCACTCGTCTGTTGATGGGCACTTGGATTGTTTTCATCTCTTGTTGATTGTGAATGATGCTGCTATGAACATCGGTGTGCAAACATCTGTTGTGTCACTGCTTTCAGCTCTTCTGGGTATATACAAAGTAGTGGCATTGCCAGATCACAGGGCAACTCAATATTTAGTTTCCTATGGAACCACCAAACTGTTTTTCATAGTGGCTGTACTATTATACATTCCCACCAGCAGTGCATAAGTGTCCCAATTTCTCCATATCCTCTCCGACACTTATAGTTTCCTGTTTGCTTAACAGCAGCCATTCTTATAGGTGTATCTCATTTTAGCCTTGATCTACATTTCCCTTATCACTAATGAAAATTAACATCTCTTCATGTGCTTTTGAGCCATCTATATTTGCTCTTCAGAAAAATGCCTATTCATATCTTTAGCCCATTTTATAATTGAGCTGTTCTTTTGTTGTTGAGTTGATTTCTTTATGTATATGGAATATCAAACATTTATCCATATGTGATTTCCAAATATTTTCTCCAATTGAGTTGGCTGCCTCTTCACCTTTTTGCCAAAGGCTTTTGAGGCAGAAAAGCATTTGATTTTGAGGAGTCCCCATTTATCTATTTTTTTCTTTTGTTCCTTATGCTTTGGGCATAGTTAGGAAGCTACCTCTTATTATTAGGTCTTGAAGATGTTTCCTATATTTTCTTCTAGCTGCTTCATGGTACTGGTTCTTATATTTAGGTGTTTGATCCACTTTGAGTTAATTTTTGTATAGGATGTAAGATAAGGTCCTCTTTCATTCTTTTGGCTATTGATACCCAGTTACTCCATGCCCATTTATTGGAAAGACTATTTTGTCCCAGTTCAGTGGATTTGAAGGGCTAGTCAAAGATCAGTTGACCACACATTTGGTGGTCTATTTCCATGTTCTCGATTCGATCCCATTGATCAACACTTCTATCTTTGTGCCAGTACCATACTGTTTTGACCACTGTGGCTCTATAAGTTTTAAAATCAGGGCATGTGAAATCCTCTCACTTCATTCTCCTTTTTAAGGATGCTTTTAGGTATTCAGGGTCTCTTTCCCTTCCAGATGAATTTGGTGACCTCTTTTTCAAGTCTTCAAAGTAGGTTTTTGGAATTTTGATTGGTATTGCATTGAATCTGTGGATCAATTTGGGAAGAATTGACATCTTAAATATGTTTAATCTTCCTATTCATGGACAGAGAATGTCTTCCCACCTATTTAGATCTTCTTTGACTTATTTTAATAATGTTATGGAGTTTTTTCTATGTACAAGTCTTTTATATCCTGAGATAAGTTCATTCCTAGATACTTGATTCATTTAGTTGCTATTTTGAATGGAATTTTATCCTTAATTGGCTCCTCAATTAGGTCATTGCTTGTGCATGGAAACACTACTGATTTTTTTTTACTTTTTTTATTGTATAGTATAACATATATACAAAGCAAAGAAATAAAAAAGCAATGGTTTTCAAAGCACTCTTCAACAAGTGGTTACAGAACAGATCTCAGAGTTTGTCATGGGCTACCATATGATCCTCTCATATTTTCCTTCTAGCTAGTCCATAATATAGGAGGCTAGAGGGCTTAAATACTTTTTTACCATCACAATCGACTTTTTTTCCTTCTTTTTTTGTGAACAATGACATATACACACAAAAGCTATAAATTTCAAAGCACAGCACCACAATTAGTTGTAGAACATATTTCAGAGTTTGACATGGGTTACAATTTCACAATTGTAAGTTTTTACTTCTACCTGCTCTAAAATACTGGAGACTAAAAGAGATATTAATTTAATGATTCAGCATTCATATTCATTTAAGTCCTGTCTTCTATGTATAATTCCACCATCAACTTTGATCTTTCCATCCCTCTCTTTGGGGTTGCTTGGGCTATGACCATTCTAAATTTTTAATATTGGAAGGGTCTGTCACTAATGTGGAGTAGGGAGATGGAACTATCTGATGTTCTGGAGAAGCTGGGCTAGGTTTCAGGACTTATCTGTACCAGGGACCCATCTGGAAGTTGTAAGTTTCTAGAAAGTTACTCTAGTGCATGGAACCCTTATGAAATCTTATATGTTGTCCTAGGTGTTCTTTAGAATTGGCTGGAATGGTCCTGATCGGGAGTTGGCAGGCTATGATAGGTAGCAAGGTATACCTGAAGCTTGCATAACAGCAACCTCCAGAGTAGCCTCTTGACTCTATTTGAACTCTTTCTGTCACTGATACTTTATTAGTTACACTTCATTTCCCTCTTTTGGTCAGGATGTAATTGTTGATACCATGGTGCCATGTCTGGATTCATCCCTAGAAGTCATCTCCCACATCGCCAGGGAGACTTTCACCCCTGGATGTCATGTCCCATATAGCGGGGAGGACAATGATTTCACTTGCAGAGTTGGGCTTAGAAAGACTGGGGCTATATCTAACACTACTGATTTTTGCACATTAATTTTATATCCCACCACTTTGCTGAATTTGTTTATTAGCTCAAGTAAATTTCTTGTAGATTTCTCAAGATTTTCCTAGTATCATGTCATCTGCAAATAAAGAAAGCTTTTCTTCTTCCTTTCCAATTTGGATGACTTTTATTACTTTTTCTTGTCTGATTGCTCTAGCTAGAATTTCTAGTACAATGTTGAATAATAGCGTTGACAGAGGGCATCCTTGTCTTGTTCCTGATCTTAATGGGAAAGCTTTTAGTCTCTCATCGTTGACTATGTTGCTGCCTGTGGGTTTCACATATATGACCTTTCTCATATTGAAGAAATTGCCTTTGATTCCTACCTTCTAAAGTGTTTTTATCAGAAAATGATGTTGAATTTTGTCAAATACTTTTTCAGCACCAATCGAGATGATCATGTGCTTTCTCCTTTTCAATTTTCTAATGTGCTGTATTACATTAACTGATTTTCTTGTGTTGAACCATCCTTGCATTCCTGGAATAAACCCCACTTGGTCATGGCATATAGTTCTCTTAACATGTTGTTGGACTTGATTTGCTAGTATTTTGTTGAAAATTTTTGCATCTATATTCATTAGTGAGATGGGCCTGTAGGTTTCCTTTCTTATAGCATCTTTACCTGGTTTTGGTAGGAAAGTGATGTTAGCTTCATAAAATGAGTTAGGTAGTGTTCTTTTTTCCTCAAATTTTTTGGAAGAGTTTGAGCAGGATTGGTGTTAGTTCTTTTTGGAATGTTTGATAAAATTCCCCTGTGAAACTACCTAGCTCTGCGTTTTTCTTGGAGGAAGATTTTTGATGACTGATTGAACCTCTTTACTTGTAATTGGCTTGTTAGATCTTCTATTTCTATTTTATTCAATGCAGCTGATTTGTGTGTTTCCAGGAATTTATCCATTTCCTCTAAGTTGTCTAGTTTGTTGGCATATAGTTGTTATAGTACCCTCGTATGACTTTTTTTATTTCTTTGGGGTCTGTGGTAACAACCCCCATCTCATTTCTGATATTGTTTATTTGCATCCTCTCTCTTTTTTTTCTTGGCCAGTCTTAGTAGTGGTCCATCAATTTTATTGAATTTTACAAAGAAAGAACTATTGGTTCTATTGTTTCTTTCTATTGTTCTTTTGCTTTCCCATTCATTTAGCTCTGCTTTAATTTTTGTTATTTCTCTTCTTCTATTTGCTTTGGGGTTAGTTTGCTGTTCTTTCTCAAGTTCCTCCAGGTGAGCAGTTAAGTCCTCGATTTTTGCTCTTTCTTCTTTTTTAATATAGGCATTTAGGGCAATAAATTTCCCACTCAGCACTGCATTTACCACATCCCATAAGTTCTGATATGTTGCATTTTCCTTTTCATTTGTCTGCAGATAGCTACCAAGTTCTGTAGTAATTTCTTCTTTGACCCGCTGGTTGTTTGAGTGTGTTATTTAATTTTCAAAAGTTCTCATTTTGGGGTAGTTATTGATTTCCTGCTTTGCTCCATTATGATCAGAGAAAGTGCCCATTGTTTTTGAATTTGTAAAGATCTGTTTTGTGCCCCAGCATATGATCTATCCTGGAAGATGTTCCATGAGCACTAGAGAAGAATACATATCTTGGTGTTTTGGCGTGTAATAATCTACATATTTCTGTTAGATCTAATTCATTTATTAAATTGTTTAAGGTCTCTATTTCCTTATTGATCCTCTGCTTGGTTGTCTATCTATAGAGGAGAGTGGTCCATTGAAGTCTCCTACTATAATTATTGAAACATCTATCATTTCCTTCAGTTTGCCAATGCTTGTCTCAAATCCTTTGAAACTCCTTGATTTGGAGCATAAACATTCATGATTGTTATTTCTTCTGGTAAATTCTCCCTTGTATTAATATATAGTGTCCTTCTTTGTCATTTATGATGTCTTTACATTTAAAGTCTATTTTGTCTGATATTGAGATAGCTGCTCCTGCTTTCTTTCAGTTACAGCTTGGTGGAATATCTTTTTCCATCCTTTCACTCTCAACCTACTTGCACCCTTGTGTCAAGATGAGAGTCTTGTAAGCAGCATATAGCTGGATTATATTTCTTAATCCATTCTGCCGATCTGTATCTTTTAATTGATAAGTTTAGTTCATTAACATTCAAAGTTGTTACTGTAAAGGCATTTCTTGAATTTACCATCTTATCTTTGGGATTTTACTTGTCAGATCTATTTATTCTTTTTCCTCCTTCTCTTTCTATCCTTTAGGTTACACTTAGTGGTACTCTTCAATTCTGTGCTGTCCTCCAGACCTCCCTCTCCCGTCTTTTTTTTTTTTCTTTCACTCCAGCCAACAGAACTCCCTTTAGTATTTCTTGTAGGGCCAGTCTCTTGTTGACAAATTCTCTCAGTTTTTCTTTGTCCGTGAAAATTTTAATCTCTCCCTCAGTTTTGAAGAATAATTTGGCTGGGTACAAAATTCTTGGTTGAAAGTCTTTCTCTTTCAGGATCTTAAATATTTCACATCACTGCCTTCTTGTCTCCATAGTGCCAGTTGAGTAGTCTGAACTCAGTCTTAAGTGGTTTCCCTTGTATGTAGTAGATTATTTTTCTCTTGCTGCTTTCAGAATTTTCTGCTTGTCTTCAACATTTGACAGACTGGTTAGTATGTGTCTTGGGTAAGGTCTATTTGGATTTCTTCTATCTGGAGTTCATTGGGCTTATTTGACTTGCATATTTATGTCTTTTATAAGGGTTGAGAAGTTTCCCTCCATTATGTCATTATAGCCCCCCAGCCCTTTACTCTTCTCCTTCTGAGACATTGATGATTCTTATATTTGTGCACTTTGTTTTGCCCATCATTTCCCTGAGATCCAATTCAAAAATTTCCATCTTTTTTGCCATTTGCTCTTTTGTGTTTTTGAAATCAGTTGTTCTATCCTCTAATTCACGTATTCTTTCTTCTGCCTCTTCAAATCCACTGTTGTGTGTCTCTAGTATATTTTTTAGTTGGTTTACAGCACCTTTAATCTCTGTGATATCTGCTATTTTTCTATTTAGTCTTTCACATTCCTCTTTATTTTCTTCTTCCTGGTGTCTTCTTGATCTCCTTTATGTCATTAGTTAAGCCACTGATTTTATTTAGTAGAGTTATATGAATGTCTTTCATTAGTTGTCCCAAAGTCTGCGTCTCCTCCAGTGTTTTAAGTTGGTCATTAGACTGTGATATTATCTGTCTGCATCTTCATATGCTTAGTGATCTTCTGTTGCCTTTGAGGCCTGTACATATCTTGATAGAGTTACTTTGGAAGTTGATTTTCTTCAGTAGTCTAAAGCTTTGTATTTGTGTGACAGGTGTGGAGTGGGATGCGGGGCGTGGAGTGGGGCACAATAGTGCGGTGAAGGGTTGCAGCACAGGTGTAGGCACGGGTCAGTCTGCTACACTAGTGCCTGTGAGTGTGGGGTACGGGACGTGGGGTTGTGGAGGTGTGGTACGGCATGGGGGAGAGAGCCATGGGGGTGGGATGCAGCTCAGGCAGGCCTTGGAGCACAGGAGCAGGGTGTGGCATGAGGGAAACAGAGGTAGGGTGCAGGCCAGGGGTGGATGAGGAAGTTGTGTGGATGCATGGGCTGGTGCGTGGGCAGGATGTGGGTAGGCATGTAGAGCATGGGGGTCGTGGGTACCAGGGTGTGGGGGACAGGACACAGAGGTTGGGGCACAGGGAAGGCAGGGCACGGGTGAGTCCTTGCATGGGGGGAGAGGTTCAGGAAGGCTGGGATGCTGATGCATGAGTGTGCAAGGACAGGGTAGGGGTCGCAGGGTTTGTGGAATGAGGGGCAGGGACAGGTGATTGCAGGTTGGCGGATGCTGGTGTGGGTGCACAGGCGCAGGGTGGGTTTGGGGAAGGGGTTCAGGGCAGGGGCTATGTGGCACAGATGTGCACATGAGCCCCTCAAGGTGTGGGAGCAGCGCATTTGTGCCGGGAGTGGGACAAGGGTATGCATATGTGCAGGGTGGGGGTTGGTGGTGCAGAGTTCAAAAGATTGGTGCAAGGATGTGTGGGTGTCTAGCGGGGAGGATGTGGCTGTACGTGTACGCAGATCTGTGAGGCAGGTCCCTGGTGTGCTTGGGTCTGGGAGATGGGGCACTGGTTGTACTTGCACAGAGCTCAGGGGCAGCCGGGCAGGATTGTACCTGCGTGGCCTAGGGCCGGATGAAGCCTGGGTGCACAGGTCAGCGCTTGCCCACAGCTGGGGAGTCATGGTGGGGTGCACATGTGCATGGGTCTGGGGGACGACACTGATGTACATGTTTTCAGAGCTCAGGGATAGGTGGGGCAGGGTTGCACGACTGTATGGGTTGGGGACCGGTGTGGCCCGGGTACGAAGGTGAATGCCTACAGGGTGCAGGGAAGGGAAGATGGGGGTTGTGGGGCTGGGTGTGGGTGCTCAGGTCTTGGGAGGGGTAGGGTGAGACTGTGAGCTTGACCAGGAGAGGTAGGTCAGGCTGGGGTAGGTGTACATGGTGGGGTGTGGGGCAGGGTTGTCAGAGCACGGTGCTTGGAGCGCCAGGGTGGGGCATGGGTGACAGCATTCAGAGGCGTGGGGTGTTGAGGGAGTTCCTGGTGGCGGGCAGTACGCATAGAAGTAGACCATTCAAGGAGCGCAGGAAACGTGGCTTGACTTACTTCCTAGTCCCCGTCTCCCTGTCGGTGAATTCCTAAGGGCTCTAGGCCTCCATATGAAAAGGGCATAATATCTTATAAAGGTAAGCATATATCTGCCATATAACAAGCCTTTCTACTCCTAGGTTTTATCAAAGAGAAAAAGAAAGCATAAGTCCAAAGACCTGTACACAAATATTCATAGCAGCTTCATTTGTGATAGCCCAAAACTAGAAACTACCCAAATGTCCAGCAATAGATAAGTGGATAAATAATTTGTGGCAAACACATACAATGAAAAGAATGAACTCAGATGAATCTCAAAATCATTATACCGAGTAAAATAAACTAGACAACATAGAGATTATCAATAGCAAACTTTTGGGGGTGATATTTTCATTATCTTGATTGTTGTGATGCTTCATGGGAATGCATGTGTCAAAGTTTATCAAACGTTCTACTTTAAATATGTGCCAGTTTGAAAGTATTTATGTACCCTAGAAAACTTGTTTTAATCCTAATCAATCTTGTGGGAGCAACCATTTCCTATAATCCCTATTCAGTACTATAAATTGGAACTTTATTAGGTTATCTCTACAGAGATGTGACATGATCAATTGTGGGTATTAAATTTGATTAGATGGAAATGTGTCTCCACCCACTCTACATGGATCTTGATTAGTTTACTGGAATTCTATAAAAAGAAGAAGTATTTTGGAGAAAGCTTCAGAACACCGCAGAACCACGAAGCAGAGAATCCACCAGCCAGCCAACCCTTGGAGATGAAAAAGGAAAACGTCTCCTGGGGAGCTTCATGAAACAAGAGGCCTGGAGAGGAAGCTAGTCGATGTCGCCCTGCTCGCCACATGTCTTTCTAGTGGAGAGAGAAACCCTGAACTTCATTGGCCTTCTTGAACCAAGGTATCTTTCACTAGATGCCTTAGATCGGACATTTCTATAGACTTGTTTTAACTGGGACATTTTCTTGGCCTTAGAACTGTAAACTAGCAACTTTATTAAATTCCCCTTTTCAAAAGCATTCCATTTCTGGTATATTGCATTCCGGCAATTAGCAAACGAGAACACTGTATGTCAATTACATTTCTCTCCATGTATAGTTTAAGGTATTAAATATATATCATATATAAACATATTTATCATTTTTTATGATTCCCTACTCTAAGCAATCTTTTGATTAGCCAACCAACTACAGGTCGTAATTGTGTCAAATAAAAGGGTTTTCTACTCCACTTATTCACTCACCCCATAAAATGTTCAGCACCCCTTCTCCAGCATCTGGTTGTGTCACCTGTGCTCTTGGAGGTACAGATAGCCTCTGCTCTTCCCTACCCAGAGAATTCCAGTGGGTAAACAGTAGGTAATGAAGTCTATACTGACAGAACTAAATTAGCATCCTTTTCACTTCATATCCACTTTAATAAGGTTAAGACTATTTTATTGTAAATTCACTTATATCAAGACAATATTCTGTACCTTCTTTAGTTGAGTTCTATTTATAATTTGTTTTGAATTTCATTTACCCATTAATTGCAAGCAAAATGAATAAGAATCATTACTACTAATCAGTATAATAAAGATATCACACTCAAACAAATGTTAAAAGCTTTTATTTAACATTTTCAATTTAAATTTTATTTAAAATTAGAAACTCAAATACAAATTAAATAAGTACAATATAAAATATTAACCCTTCATAAAACAGACCGTAACCACTTTAAATCGCCCACTATTTCTACAACAGATTAAGAGAAATCTAAAGATAGTCCAAAAACAAATTATTTTTAAGCTCTTATTGTCAACATAAAATTATTATAAAACACTCTAATTATAAATTGAATAAAGCCCTATAGAGTGATTCCTGCTATCCAGAAAAGGAATTAAAATTTAGTATGATTTTTATTCATTCATAAATAAAAAGCACCTCATTTCTAAAAGACAATTATTGTTTGTTTTCTTTCCAAGGCTGTAAGGACTGCTTTGTTGACTGACTTTTAAGTTTAATATGCCACAATAAGATTCTTCATGAAACTATTTCATTAAAAATATTTAGAATTTTTACAGACCCTTTCTTCTTCACTTCATGAATGTTTTTCATTTATGAAATGGACTAGACTCATCCTATATTCCCCTATAAAAAAAAGGTTTTATATTTTATATATTAATTTTATAAATCCAATTCGAAGAATTCAAACACACACACACAAAAAAGGGAAACAGTATAATATTTTGAGTCTGTATTGTTCCTGAAAATATTTATAAAAAGGTGTATACTTGTCTTTAATGCATAACAGGAGAATACACTATATAGTGTTTATATATTTAAAATAATCCAAAACAGGAGATAAACACATACTCAAGAATGGCACCCACATTATTCAAGAATAAGGTTATACGTGTGTGTATTTGCGTGCGTGTGTATATATATATACACAATGTATTTATATATATATAAAATCAATTGTGTGGGTAAATAAATGAAGCTTTTCCTAAAACATGCATTTTATGAGGCTTCTTACAATTAAATTTATAAAATCGAACTAATATGTGTATGTATCAACTGTCATGATCACAGCTTTCTGCACACCAGAAGAGTTAAAACTTTAACATCTGTTGTTCTGTAAAACTAAAGATGAAATATAATCAAACTCAGCATTTCAACATAAAATTTTATATTTCTCAGCAGAGTGTCTACTTCCTTAACATCAAATAAATGGACTCTAAGATGCAATTATTCTTTTCTACTATTATCTACTATTGCTCTTTAAAAACTATTTTAATCAAATAACATTTCTTGGAGAAAATCCACTCAGGGTTCTGAGAACATTAGTTATTTTCTATAAACATCTCTGCATTGAGAGGGAAACTTCTCTCTTAAAACTTTTTTTCTTTCAAAGAGAATGAAAAACATACAGACTCCCCTACTGACTCACTAAATGTAGAGATTAATAAAGAGAGTATAATAAAATTTCAGATACAATAATATTTAAGTGTTCATGGTTTATTTACTACTAATTAGTGGTAACCTTAAACAAGTTGTTCAACTTCTCTGCTCCTTAGTTTCATGTTTATAACAAAGAGATTTGAATAGACAATCCCTACAGTTCCTTCCAACTCTCACATGGTATGATTCTGTACATCTATAAGAATTTCTAATTGATACACTGAATTTTTCATAAATCAAGAGAACTGATATGACCTAAAATAGAACAGCTAACCTAAATCTCTCCTGTTAGAAAAATCACAAAAAAATATGTAAAAGCTCAACTTCCCAAGCCATACTGCACTATTCCCTCTTCAAGACCAATGAATAGCCCATAGTTAAAACCAAATATCTTACTTACAAATATTACTTTTAAATAACATTGTAAACCTATCAAAAAACATTAAGTCTATGCCACAGATTTCCTACATTTTAATTTACATTTTTTCATTCATTTACATTCAAGATACTCTGTACAATTAGGGTGGGTGGGGAGACTGCTTAATATTCTTGTAGTTCAAACTGCAATAAAAGTTAAATAAAATACAGATGAGAAGTAGAGTATTAATTATTATAGTCTGTCAATTTTTTAAAAAGTATTCTAAATACTATTTATGGGCTAGAAAAACATGGCAAAGGTGAAAAAGAAAATATTGCTTATAAATGCTGATGTTAAAATGAATTAGGTTGTGTTTTCCCATTTCTTTAAAAAAAAAAAGAAGAAGAATATAATGTTAGCAAAAACCCACTTAAGTAATACTATGACATTTCAGCAGCTTTTATGAAAAATTAATGTACCATGAAGTAGCACTTTGGAACTAGTACAGTGCAAGTTGGGTGCTTTGTTTTGTTTTTTTTTCTAACTATGGGCAGCAAATGAGGCACTTAACTGTTAGGTAGAAAAATAGGATATATTTAAGAAGAAATTCAAGATTATTCATAAAAGATAACTTTTTAAAGTTATTTTAAAAGATAACACTATTCAAAAAGTAAAAAAATTCAATTTTTATTTAACAAGCACCCAACATTACACAGGTTTCAATAGGGAAAATCATTCTGAATGTAAAACTGCTGTTTTGGTGATAAGGACAGAAAACATTTTCTTTGCAAGACATTCTGGATTTCTAAGAATGAAATCCAAGTCTTCTCAACCTGAGTACTACATATTTACAAACCCAGAAAAATACATTTTACTATACTGGAGAAATATTTCTAACTATCAACTAGGTATAACATGTGATCCTTGGCTGTTCTTGAAGGAGTAGAAGATTTATTTTATATAATTTCAAAGAAGAGGACCTAGTGACTATAGCAGAATATGGATATTTAGCACCTAAATTTAGAGAACACATACGTATTGCCATAGGTTTAAACAGCTGCATGTCCACAGATGGGGGAAAGAAGATATATGTTGTCTAATGATTTTAGAACATTCTCAAAGATTAAAATATCAAGCTTCCAAAAATTACCCTTGATTTGCAAATGCAGCTCATCTGTAACACTGAAACATAATCTTATCATTTCTTCCTGAAGTTATAGATAAACATTCTTTTTAATAAGTTAAGAAATAATTGATAGAAAGAGAAAAACCTAAAATTGTGGAACTGTAACCCAAAGCAAACTCTGAAATCTGCTGTATAATGTTGCGGTATACTTTGAGATTTATTGCTTTTATATATATATATATATATATATATATATATATATATATGTTATTTTTCACAATAAAAATAAATAAATAAATCAGTGATTCAAAGAAAAAAGTTACATTGTATTGTCAGTGTATTTAATGTTAAACAATTGTCCGGTTAAAATGATTTTATGTTGTATTTATCTTTCATAATTAAAAATAGGTAATTTTTAAAGGAAAAAATAAGGTTTTGTTTTTCTTAATCATCATTAAATTGTCTTCCAAATGTGACACTATTTCACAAATTTAGATTGAAAAATAGCTTTTTTTAAAAAAAGCAATTTATATTCTACCACTAGTTATTACTTGAAATATTCTTCGTTCGCTATAGGGTAGAGGTTAAAAATGAAGTGAACAGCCAAGCATCTTCTGCTGAAATACATAAATGCAAGCAGAAATGAGAAGATGAACACACATTAATTTATGGCAATATATTGGCACATAAATGCTTCTCTGTAGGGCAAAAAAGCAGTAAATGAAAAGATAACAAATGTTTGGCATGACATTATTCCAAGGCAATAGAGCTTAACATCTGCTTTCTTCCTATCTAAAAGAAATATTCCTGTATTGTTCTAAGTAAGCTTGATTTTAAAACTGGATGAAATATTTTACTTCATATGATGCATGACATTAAAGTTCCCATGAGACAATTTAATCATACCCACTGAAAAATCCTATATTACCTTTATTTCTAAATTTACCTATCGGAAGGCTTTGACTTATAAGGGAAGAAAAAAAGACTTTTTTACTCCATGAAGACTCTCTGGCAACTTTAAATAGTTCATCATCCTCATATTCGTCATTTATATTCATTTTAACAGTTACATTTCTTACTACATATACAAAAGAATCTACATTCTGTTCTTTATATCTTTAAGATAAAGTTTCTTATTTGTAAGATATTCTAGTTCAATTATTATTTTTTTGCATGCTGTATGGCAGGGGTCACATTTCATTTTTTTTCCATGTGAGTATCCTGTTATTGTAGCACATTTGTTGAATTTTTGTTTGTTTGCTTTTTCTTTCTTTTGTTTGCTTGTTTTATTTGTTTGTTTTGGGAAATGCATGGGTCGGGAATTGAACCTGGGTCTCCCTCATGGTAGGAAAGAATTCTACTACTGAACTACCTTGCATCTCCTTCTAGTTTAATTATTTTTGAAAGGAAATAAACTGAGTACATACAAGAAACCAGAATATTGTTCATATAAGTCATTTGTTAAGAACCAAACAATATAAATATAAATATTGTTTTGTACATTACAGTTAAGTAAATGGTTAGCAAAACAAAAATGAAAAATCAGCTTAGTATTTAGAATCTGGAAAAATAATGAGACAAGAATATAAAATCTACATAAACAGGAACAAAACTGGGGGGAGTACTGCCCTTCCTATCCCCCTACTCCCAAAAAAAAACAAAAGGAAAGGCAATTGAAAACATTCTTAAGAAAAGTTAAGTGGACTTGAGCTTCCCAAGTGAGCAAAGATGTGCTATACAGTAATACCAACATGCAACACCTGAAATGTAGAATCACATTCTGACTGCTGCCCTTGAACTTCTTTATTTAGTTTATAATTCTCTGGTGTCTGGCTGATTTCATCTTGCAAAGTAGCAGATATGCCATGAGTCTCACCTAAATCACCACTGTCACACAAGGTATCAAACTTTTCTGGGGAATGAATTATATGAAGCTTACTATCTCCTATCGCTTCATCAAAAGCTGTCCTCTCCTCAGCATCTTCTAGCTGTTGAACTGAAGTTAAATACCGTTCAAGCAGACTATTATCCTGCTCATTGTGTGCACTTTCCCTACTCCATTCAACATGTTTCTCACTAACATCCCCTAAATCTGACTCTTTGCCACATTTGACTGTGTCAGTGGAATTCCTCATTATGGAACTTTCACTGCCCTCTGGGGAATTTTTTTCAAAATCCAAAGAATCCTGCAAATAATGTACTTGTTCTGTTAGGGAGGAATGAAAACCAGAGTCTGGAAATTCTGGTAAAGATTTCTCTTGAGGAGCTTCATCAGGAGCAATGACCCAGTCGGAATTTTGATCAGAAGATAGCTCCTGGCTTTCCGTGGATAATGGAAGCTTAGATGGTATCCAACTACTTGACACAGGAACATCAGCATGCCAAGAACTGAGGTGCTGGTTCACTGTCTGTTGCCAAACCTGTAAAGACCTTACCTATATACCAAAGGATAATGGTTATTATAATATAAAAATCATACCTGTTTTATAGTTGCCTTTTGAGATTTTTTTCCAGCAGTTATGAAGCTGGTAAATGCATCATTAGAATAGAAACTACCTGATTCTAAAGCTCTTGCTCTTTTCATAGCAGCCTCAGCCTAAACCAGTCTGGCATAAATGGCATGTGTCCTTGGTTACAAAAAGCCCTCACCAGTGGGGCCGGGCCATAGCAAGTCCCTTGCATCTACTAGATAAACTATCCAATGCACAACAGTCTACCTCTAATTGACCAAGGGGTCGATAATATACTCAATATACACCTAAGTCTATTGAGTAAGACAGATCAGAACCTATTAATATAAGTAAATCCACTAAAAAGTCTTCCTTAGATATCCACATAAGAAGAGTATTTAAACATTATCCATAGTATATGCAATCCTCAAATTGCCTAAAAATATCCTGAGCTCTTGACAATATAGCTTTCACATTTTTAAAATATTCTTAAAACTTCACAAGTAAAAATATTTACTGTAAAAATTGCAAGCAATCATGATGATGAATACACAACTATGTGATGATATTGTGAGCCAGTGATTGTACATCATGTATAGAATGTTTGTTAAGGTTTACAATAAAAATATTTTTAAAAATAACAATAAAAAAATAACTATGCCTACTATGTTAAAAGAGATAAAAGACAAGACCAAATTGTAACAGAGGATTCAAAAATATAAAAAAGGAGATGTTACCAGATCAAGCAACAAAGCAAGATACAGTATTTTTTAAAGTTTCCCTTTGCTCTTGGAGGTAAATCACTGATATCAGTTTGATGTATATTCTTCTAGACCTTTTACTAAATATTTTTAAACACACAGGCTTTAAAAGAAAAAAGAAACATAAGTGGAACCTGAATAGACAGTTCTGTGACTTGCGGTTTTTTTACTGAAAAGTATTATTTTGGAGCTCTTTCAATTTCATTTCATACTGTTATCTTACTCTTCTTAACTGCTCCATAGTATTCCATGGTACTGGTATTTTATAATTAATATAACTATTTCTTGACTATTGGAAATTACAAAACCTTAAAATCAATAATTATTTAATTTTATAGGTCAGATCCTGTTATTAAAAATTCTTCCATAAGAATATTTTCTTCCAAGAAATTATCGAGTGTTTGAAACAATACAAGACTAGTAAAACTAGTTATCTGAATTGTCCCTAAAGTGTGCTGTTATCGAATTCAAACTCTCTTTCCCAGGGAGTTACGCTGTACTTTTTAGGACATACATATCATAGCCATCTGTAGTGGGCTGAATTGTGCACCCCAGATTGTTCAAGTTCTTGGTCTTGGTCCACAATCAGAGGGGTGTGGGTGTGAACCCATTATAAATACAATCTCTTCAACATATTACATCTTGAAGATGTAATCAAGGTGTGGCCCAACTGAATTAGGCTGAGTTTTAATCTGGATTACTGAAGTCCTTCATAAGCACAGTGAAAATCAGGAGAAGCTGTAGACAGTAGCCACTAGAAGCTGGAAAACGGAACCCACAAGAGAAAGGAGAAGACATTGCCGTGAGCATTGCCAAGGGACAGAAAAAACAGGGCCAGGGATCAGAGACAGCCAACCCCAGAACACCAGAGTCTTGGGGAAAAAAGTTTCACCTTGTTGATGGCTTGATTTTGGACTTAGGGCCTTAAAACTAAGAGCCATCCAATCAGCCGCTTAAACAACAGAAATTTATTGGTTCATGTTTTGGAGAAGTCAAAAGTCGAAGCAACAGCAAGGTGATGCTTCCTGGCATTCTGGGGCTGGCTGCCAACCATCTTTGGCCCTTGGCTTTTCTGTCACAAGGCAATGCACATGGCAGCATCTTCTCCTTTCTTTCCCTGGTCCTGTTGACTTCCAGCTTCTGGCTGCTCCCCACAGCTTCTCTTTCTGCATCCCATTTCCTTTGCTTATAAAGACTTCAACCATACTGGATTAAGGCCTACCCTCATTCAGTTTCTGTATACCTTCACTAATAACATCTTCAAAGTTTCTATTTACAATTGGGTTCAGACCCACAAGAATGGATTAAGAACATGTTTTTCTGGGGTATATAATCCAATCCCCAATACCACTTTAGTCACTTTTCAACAAACATTCCCAAATGAATTTTTAACAAGGTAAACCAGATAGATAGCAACATTCAACTACAAATTAGGTTTCTTATGCCTATTGGAAAGTTATAACATCTATCAATTTAGCTGCTGTCTTCAGTTTTTCTTCATTCTCAAACTTATGAAAATATTATTCTTCAGATAAAACAACACAACAAAATTCACTGCGTAGTTCAGAGTTAGTGGCAAAGTACACAAACCATACCCTTAACTTTCAGAAAATATATTTAATATGCTAATTACTCTATGATTATCTCAATAAATCTAGACTTTACCTCTGTTCATACATTAGCTAAATCAAACAAAGGGGGTTTACCTGGTTCCAAAGGAATTGGATGGCCTCTTCCCGTACAAATGTTTTCATATGTTCTTCATCTCTTTCTTTTCTCAACCTACAGTAATTCCAAATATATTACTGGTAAGGAAGGGTGCTCTGACTTGCACTTCCTGTTACAGCTAATAAACACATGCGATGTGAAGAGATTAATATTCTAATAACAGTCTTTTCCATTTTTTGAATATTTACACTGAATCTTTAATTTTAAACTATGACTCAAAGTAGAAGCTAAAGGAGATGTGACTGACATTCTGATTATATTAGTTCTACAAAGTATTGCTAGTGATAAAAAATAAAATAAAGTATCAAGTGGCTCATTTTCTGGCCTCAGTTTCCCAGCTGCAGAAGGGAGCTCCATAGCTTGAACCACCCTCTTCTAAGAGACCAGCAGGGCTAATTCCATCAAGCTTCACATCTCTGTTTGCCCCTGACATACTCCTTCCTGTTGATAATGAACCTTTCTATCCACCACTCCCTTCATTAAAGTTTAGCTCTATACTCACGACCACCTTTCATATACTTGCACCTATCAAAACCCAAGGATCCCTGGTTATCTATGATCTCCCAGATTTTCACCATCATTCTGCTCTGAACCTGACCCAATTCTCCATTTTGTCTAGCCCCTGCAAAACCTTCACCTGTGCCATCTACACCTCCTGAATTGTAATCAGCAAACTCCCTTATATACCCATTTGTTTTCTGAACTTTTGCCAAACCAGATCATCTTCTGAGAGCATGATAGCCCTCCCAAGTGGAGGGTATTTTTTTCTTTCTTTAAACAGTGTCAGAATTGTTTTCCAATTGTTTTTACCTTCCTCTTTTAAGAACCCCAGCTCATGCCTGCTATCTTGATAAACTGACTAAAGCTTCTTGACAACGACTGTCCTTCCGTTACTCACTCCATTCACTGAAGTTTCAGCACCAAACTCACCGCCTTTCTCTGTGCCCCATTCCTGTCATCAGTTTCAGAGACCTCAACATCCACATGGATGTTCCATCCAACAATCATCCACCCACGTCAGTCACCCAGTCTCATAGTCTCACTCTAAACTGAATCTTCATGACTACACCATTTCAAAATTGATTTGTCACCCTCCATCAATCACTACCTTCCTATCCTCCCAGTTCATTTTCTCTTGTACTCCACATCGCAACAACCTAGACCTCCAATTCTCATCTGCATCTCCAATCCAATGACTTCCATCCTGCATTCATTTCCCTTTGTAACTGAGAGTTAAGAATTATCAAATAATTATGATTACTGAATCATTATACGGATGCTTTTCTTATTTCCCACATATTGTAAAATGACCAAAGAGAAATGCCTGAGGTTGCCGAAATGTGGCCCAGCTGCCTTGATCTTTGAAATGACTATTTAACTATATAGCCTTTATCTTGTGATTGTAAAAACCTTCTACCTGGCTCCCATTTGTAGCCCCTAAACCTGTTTTTCAATTTTAGAGTCTTATGATATAAAAGACAGCCCCTAATGTTTATTAATGTCTAAAAGACAGTCCCTAATGCTTATTAATCAAAGAACCTGAGTCAGCCCAGAACTAACCCATTCCAGTTCCTAAATTATCTTGCTAGGTAAAGCTGGATCTAACCAAAACTGGCTGGCTTGACATGTACAGCAGCTTAAATTTTAAACCTGTAAGTGACCCACACCTCATTATGATACTAAAAATCATGCCCATTATCATCTTAAGGCTGCCATTAACTTACATTTGTTCTATAACTAAGTAATCAATTTGTGCATGCTCAATAATTAGATCATCTCTAATCACAATATCAAAAGTCATTGTGCTCATTATCCCCAAACCTGCCCATCTTCTGATACTACAAGACTCTCATTATTGCTCCAGTTTGGGGAGAAACATTTTTAGGCCGAAGGTCATCTGATCTCCTGCTTCGCACTTAGCAATAAAATCTTCCCCTCTTGGAAATCCACTGTCTCAGGAATTGATCATTTGAGCAGATCAGGCAGAAAGCATGTCTCTTCTGATCTATATCACATTCTTACCTCGTTTAAATTCCACAGTTCATCATTATAATCACTCGGTTGGAAATATCTTCAGCTCCTTTGCCCTTCTCTCTCTCCCTCTACCACATTAACCTGTAAAAATCCACTCTTGGCTGAACCCACACAACCATGTCTGCATCAGAGCAGAGCAAGTTGCTCTAGAAATCTACTATCTTGCACTCTTCCTTCCTCACACTTTACAGCAATCCTATCCCATCTCCCACATAAGCTCATTTTAAGATGATTATCTCACACCTCACACTTGACACGTCTCTCCTTAAACTTCTCACACCTTTAACCCCTCCTCAATCTCAAGACCATATCTAATGTGCTGTTGAAAAAGAAAAAGCATCAGATAGGATTTCCCCATTCTCCCACCATCAAACCTACCACCCATGCATGCATCTGCTCCTATCTTAGGTCACTCCTACTTGTGCACCGGATTCCCTCTTCTCCTGTCCTTGAAAGTGTCAATCCTGCCCTCATCCTTCTTTCCTCTGCACCATCAGTTTTTCCATTTATTGAACCATTCCTGTCAATACATAAACATACTATAGTAATGCCATCTTTAGGAGAAAGAATATTCCTTCTCTCCACATTCTCCTCGAGCATCACCCTTATTCTATACTCCTCAAAAACACTCCCCAAGAGAATTCAACATCCCCAAGTTGCATTCTTGATATTCTCACAAGCAGTGTGGACAACCAAACCTATAGGCTGAGCCCCCAGTCTTGTTCATATGAAACCTAACCCTGCAAAGGATAAGTCAAGTCTACTTAAAATTTAGGCCTAAGAGTCACCCCCAAGAGAGCCTCTTTTGTTGCTCAGATGTGGCCTCTCTCTCCAGCCAACAAAACAAGCAAACTCACCACCCTCCCCCTGTCTATGTGGGACATTACTCCCAGGGGTGTGGACCTTGCTGGCAACGTGGGACAGAAATCCTGGAATGAGCTGAGACTCAGCATCAAGGGATTGAGAAAACCTTCTCGACCAAAAGGGGGAAGAATGAAATGAGACAAAGTGTCAATGGCTGAGAGATTCCAGAGTCAGAGGTTATCTTGGAGGTTACTCTTACGCATTAAGTAGATATCATCTTGTTATTCAAGATGTAGTGGAGAAGCTGGAGGGAATTGCCTGAAAATGTAGAGCTGTGTTCCAGTAGCCATGTTTCTTGATGATGACTGAATAACGATATAGCTTTCACAATGTGACTGTGATTGTGAAAACCTTGTGTCTGATGCTCCTTTTATCTACCACGTCAACAGACGAGTAGAACATATGGAATAAAAATAAGGAATGGGGGAACAAATGTTAAAGTAAATTTAGTTTGAAATGCTAGTGATAAATGAAAGCGAGGGGTAAGGGGTATGGTATGTATAATCTTTTTTTTTCTATTATCGTTTTATTTCTTTTTCGGTTGTCTTTTTATTTCTTTTTCTGAAGTGATGCAAATGTTCTAAGAAATGATGAATATGCAACTATGTGATGATATTGAGAATTAGTGATTATATATGTAGAATGGAATGAAACAATGTTTTAGTTTGTTAATTTTTTTTCAATTAATAAATAAATCTTAGAAAAAAAAAAAAAAAACACTCCCCAAAAGACATTGACTCCTTAAACTCTTCACCCTGCATTCACTATTCAACCCATTCCGATCTGGCCTTCATCCCAGCACTTCACTGAAGCTGCTCTTAGGAAGGTCATTTGGGCAGTGACCACCAAGTCCTTGATCTATTTCCTGGGAGATAACCTCTAACTAAGCCCTTGAAATATCTTGCCTGATAAAAGGGTCTTTATATACTGGGGACCTAAAGTCACATCAGAGATATGATTTAAGATGAACACCTGTTTTTGTCCACCTGGGGTCCTGGACCAGTCTGTATCCTTTTAATCTCCATGATGGGGAGGCTAGGATCTGAGCCCATTCAGCAGGACCTGAGCCCATTCAGTAGGGTTTAAATGCTTATATGACTAACCCCAATAAAAACCCAGGATGCCAAGTCTCTGGAGTGTCTTCTTTGCAATACCTTGCATGTGTTGCAAATACCTTGCATGTCTCCCATAATTGCTGGGAGAACTAAGCACTGACCTTTTGACTTTACTGGGAGAGGACAAATGGAGGCCTGTGCCCTATAGCCTCTGCCCTCTGTGCCTTTTTTTCCTTTACTGATTTTATTTGGTATGCTTTCACTGTAATACACAATAAGCATGAGTGTAACAGCTTTCCTGAGTTAGAACCTTGGTAGTTCTTGGGAATTCTCAATATAGTCACTAGTGACCTCGAGTTGTTAAATCTAATGGACAATTCTCTGACCTCACCCCTTTGGTACCTCATTTCTCTCCCAAAACACCTTCTTCTGTTGGAGCCGAGAAACACACTTGCCCAGTTTTCCTACTGCTCTGTCTGCCCCTTCTCAGTATCCTCTGCTGCCTCCTTCTCTTCCATCTGATAATATTAATAAAAATCAATATTGTGGTATTAATATTCAAAATAAATTTATAAATTCCTAATTTTCCTGGCTGGCAGTCAGTAAAGCCTGTGAGACATGGAATTAAGGAATAATTCCTATGGTAGCCCCAGAATTTTAGGCCCTTCTGAATACTACTTTCTTTAATTCTTATGCCACCTATTGGGTTCTATTTAAACTTTCTCACCTTTCCAAATAAATATTTATTCATTTTTTCTACATTTTTTTACCTCTCCATGTTTACAATTACAGACGCCTATAGAGCTCTTCCATAATGTTCACATTCATTCATTTAACATTCATGGCTACACTGTATCTGTGTACCAATTGCTGGCCAGGGATAGAGAAGCATATGAAAGACAATTGCTGCCCTCAAGATACTTTCAGTCCATTGTAGGATTCTGACAAACAAACCAGTAATGGCAACGTGGTATGAAAAGTGTTCTGACCAAAGCAGCAATGCTTCAGTGTTCTGAATCAGCCCTAAGACTCTGAATCCCCCAAACCAACAAAAGAGCACTTAAATAAGCTCTCGTGGCTCACCTCTTTATTTCTTCAGTTAAGCAGACAATGTGCTCCTGCATTCTACGCAGCCGAATTTCATAACGTACATCTCTGGCTTCAGGGTTGTACTTTCTGGCATAAAAGCCTCGCCAACAGGCCTGAAGCTTGGTAGCTGCTTCATTCAATTTCAGAAGGGAAACTTTATCTTGCTCCAAAGATCTCTGGCTTAAAATCTTGCAGGGAAGTTTCTCTGAAGCTGTCTGGGATATGGTTTCTTCACTATCTGGCCGTGAATGGACACCAATGTGTCCTACTAATTCAGGATACGATGTAAGACTTGGGTTGTCTTCCTTCAAGAAAGCTCTGGCTATTGTTGGGTCAGGACAAGGTAACAACCCAGCTTTTTCATTTATCTCTGTACTAATTTCATGTTTCATTTTTCTAACAGAATTCTCATTTGTAACCTGTATAACCTTTTTCTCTTCTTTATCCAAGTCCTGGTTTTCCATCCCTTTCACAGATTCATCTGTAACACCATTATCTTCTAGGCCCAAGTTAATGTCTTGTAGCCTCGGCTCAACTGTAGGTGATACTGGAGATAGTCCTGATGTAACAGGCATAAAAGTAGATTCTGAAGAGAGAAGACTACAGTTTAACTTGTCCTCATCTGTTTGTGTATCTTCTAGGTGCAGATCATTTCGAGAATATCTTGTAGAATGTACAGAAGCTGGAAAGTTATTCCTAGCAGCATACAATTGCTCATCATTATCACTTATCCCAATCCAAGAATTGAATTTGATGATGGGTTCTAAAGGAAACAATGTATCACTTAAACCACTAAATATTTAAGGAGTTTGTTATTTTTTATACCTAAACCATCAAATTAAACGTCTTGAAGAAAACGGATTCTTGCAAAAATCAGAAGAATAATCAAGGTATCAGGTCTATACAAAAGGTAGTAGTCCTCTAACTTCTTAAAAATTAGAAATAAATATTAATAATATACATACACATATATGTATACACATACACACATATACATGACCGAAATGATCACTTAAGTTAACAAACTAATAAAAATATGAGCTTTTAACATTTTATGATACCCAACATATCAAACAACTTGAAGAAAAAGAATCAAGGATAAATTAGTATTTTACCGCTTTCCTGGACTATTTGGCTATCTTGAACAGGATATGAATGCTCAGACAAAAGAGGTGCCTTTGTGTCAAAAGCAGCAAATGGAGACAACTCTTCATTTTGGCTTTGGTTCATCAACTGCCTCTGGTGAAACCTAGAAACCAACATCTGATATTACTTAAAACACCCACATACACACACGACAACTTTTTTATGCTTCCTAGGTAATGATGTCCAAAAGGTGAAAGCTCACAAGCTTTAAAAGTAAGTACCTTTCATGATATATTACTCATATCTGAGTAAACCAAAAAGGAGGATCCTCAATCACAAGTTCATGGTTGAAGCCAAGACCCAGAGAATCTCAAGGAGATGTAATAACCATCAAGGCAACCAGAGTCCCATCATCAAACAGATGTATAAATTCTTGTCTTCTTATTTTGCATAATATCATTCAAAATTTTTAACTTTTAATCTAAAAAGTAATTCATAAACATGACTTTTTAAAAAAGATTTAAAAATATTAAAGATACTATAAGAAGTGAGTTATTTCCCCATCTCTGACCAGCTCTTTTCCTCTATAGATTCAATCACTGATAACAGATTCTTAAGCATCCTTCCAGAAAAAATTTTAATGCATCTATTAGTATTTATAGATAGGATTTACCCTATGTATTACTTTGCAGCTCACTTTGTTCATTTAATAACATTTCTTGTAGAATTTTTATCAGCACATTTGAATCTAATTAATTCTTTTAATAGCTTCATAGTGTACCATTGTGCCTATTATTCATATTTGTTTAACCAGTTGCCTATTGATCAAATTTACATTGTGCATCCTTCCAGAAAAAATTTTAATGCATCTGTGGTAGTTAGAGTCAGTTGTCAACTTGGCCAGGTGAAGGCACCTAGTTCTGTTGCTGTGGACATGAGCCAATTGTATGTAAACCTCATCTGTTGCTGATTACATCTGCAGTCAGCTAGGAGGCATGCCTGCTGCAATGAATGATGTTTGACTTAATTGCTTGGTACTTAAATTAGAGAGCACAATGTACCACAGTCCAAGTAGCTTGGCATACCTCATCTCAGCACTCAGAGCTCAGCCCAGGCCTTCGGAGATGCAGAAAGGAATCACCCTGGGGAAAGTTGTTGGAGCCCAGAGGCCTGGAGAGAAGGCCTGCAGAGATTACCCTGAGCCTTCGCACATCAGAAAGAACTTCAGATGGAAGTTAGTTGCCTTTCCTCTGAAGAACTAATGAAATAAATCCCCTTTTATTAAAAGCCAATCCATCTCTGATGTGTTGCATTCCGGCAGCTAGCAAATTAGAAAAGCATTTATTAGTATTTATAGATAGGATTTACCCTATGTATTATTTTGCAGCTCACTTTGCTCATTTAATAATATCTCTTGCAGAATTTTTCTTTATCAGCACATTTGAATCTAATTCATTCTTTTAACAGCTTCACAGTGTACCATGTGCCTATTATTCATATTTGTTTAAGCAGTTGCCTATTGATCAAATTTACATTGTTCTCATTCTTTTATTATTGCAAAGCTATTGAAAACTTATACATATAAGTTTAGGAACATATGAAAATATCTCTAAAAAAATCTTAGAAATGAAATTTTTATATCAAAAATGGATGCATTAAAAAAAAATGGATGCATTTAAAACTTGGATAGTACCAAATCGCCCTCAAAAAACTCCATTATCAAACCTGAGTTCCACTAACATTGCTTAAAAGCGAACGTTTCCTTCCCTGTATCAACACAGTACAATATAACTTTGTAATCCTAGTAAACGATATAAAAAAAAAGGCATCTCCATTAAAAAAAAAAGTAAGTACCTTCATTCATCTCCAAATTATAAAACCTCATTTGAAAACACTGGATAGAAAAGGTAAAGAAAGATATTTTTCAATGACATATATAGATAAACTCAGACACACATACACATTTGAAGGCAAGATCTCTAATAAAAACAGAGAGACCATTGCATGCTTCTAGCTGTACTTTTTAATACTACTGTTTAAAAACCCATATGAGTAACTGGTGGGGACATGTTGGAGTTTTCTGTATGGGTTTTTGTATTATTTTTGCAAATGTCTAAGCTTGAGATTATTACAATATTAAAAATTTAAAAAAATAATAAATGAAACATTTACATTAACAGGACAATTAAACTTTTTAAAATCCCATTTCCCCAAACTGCTTGGTTCTCCATGCTCAAGTGATCAGCAATGCAGTTTTAATGTTGTAGAGAAAGGTGGATGGTTCAACTGCATGGTTCTACTGCCCTGTAGGACTGCCTCAGTGACAAGGAGCCCAAATGCCCAGGATGGGGTCTGCAGCATTTGCCTCAGGCCTACTAATTGGGCCTACTAACACAGTAGGAAAATCTCAAGGGTATTTCCACTTGTTAATTTATCAGCTCTTATAAATAGATGGGTTTACCTTTGCTTGCTCAGAATCTTCTCTAGTTTGGCATCCTCTGCAGTTTGAAGACCCAGTGCAGATGTGAGAGGACAGACTGTAGCCAGATATTGGACAAGCTGAATGTGCTGTCCAGGCCGATATGCCCTCCCCTTGCCTTGACTATAGAGCCATTCAGCTTTCAAACTGGAATTGAGGAAAATAAAGAAGAGGAGATAGCATAAGTAGACAGATACACTTTTAAGAGCTCTTCTTAATTAATCTTTATAACACCATAGGATGTTTTTCAAAAATAAAATTCACCCAAGTTTTTTAAAGTCTATCCTTCTGACCCACTCCCCTTACTCTGTTTGTTTGTTTTCTTCTTGGCTTTGACAAAAGGGATTTATTATGTATAAATTTATACTTCTGAGACCATGAAAATGTCAAAATTAAGTCATCAAGAAAAGCTGTTTCTCTCAGGAAAGGCTGCTGCCATCCAGGGTTCCTCTGTCACATGGGAAGGCATATGGCGGCTTCTGCTGGTCCTTCTCTCCAAAATATTTCTAGGCGTTTCTCTCTTAGTTTCTCCAAGTTCTCTCCAAAATGTCTCTGCATTTTATCTTCTTATAAAGGACTCCAGCAAGGGAATTAAGACCCACCTTGAATGAGTTTGGTCACATTTCCATGGAAACAACCTAAGCAAAAGGTCCCACCCAGAATAGGTTTGCACCCATGGGGATGGACTAAAAGAATATAGGCTTTTCCGGGGTACATAACAAATTTAAACCATCACAGTCCTCTTTGGACCCTCAGCACTTACACAGAAGATGCTCAATACATGTTTATTGGATTGAGGGATACCAAATAAATAATACAAAAAAGCTCTTCTATGCACAAGTCACTCAAACAAATTGAAATTACCTGCTAGGCCACCTCCGCGGTTTAAAAGAACATTTCTGTCCCATTCTTTTGTCTTTGCATCTTTGTTCATATTTCTAAAACTATGGAATCCTTTTACCGATCCAGAAAAGGAAAACTGGTGTTTAACTTAATATCATGTACCCAGCCTGTTTATGTGAACACTCAGAAGCATTTCAATGCATTCATCTTCACACTTCCAGGACAGCTTTTATATTAAAGTCCCCTTATTCTAATATATTTTAACCTTTTGTCTTGCTTGGAGTCACTTCCATAAAGTTGCATTAGGGATTCTAAATACTTTTAAATTATTTTCAAAAAAGCAATGAGTATTCCATCCACAGACACTGTCAAATTGAAGAATCTAAATACAATAATTGTGTTTAAACCCATGAGTTTGAATTCATAATGACATTTTTTTAAATAAACAAAATTAACTGGTCACAATTGGAAGATACTAGTGAATCACCAAATCATTACTGCTAAAAACAGGGTATAAATTAAATATTATTCTACCTTTCCTATACATGCTATACCAATGCACAACCAAATGCTTACTACATAGTATTCCAGCTAATAAATAAATGAATGCTAGAAATAAAATTTCACTATTTTGCAACCCCTAATAAATTAATAGATCATGAGAAACAACTAGACATTGTGTGCCTCTGAAAAACCTACAAAACAGTCCTCCAACCACACCCCCAAATCAAACTTGAATCTGATCAAACATCCACAGCCAACTAACAATTTACAGGAAATACAGAAGAAAGAAGAACATGTAAAAGGGCACAGGGATAGAATCAGTAAAATAAGCAGATAGTGGAAAAATCTATAGGACCAATAATCTGATTTCTTTAATAGCAACCAAAAACAGAGAAAAGAAAACAAGGAATTTATCAGAGGGAGGAATTTCAGATTACAATCGATTTAAGAGGCCTGTAAATAGATTAAAATAGACTTAAGAGGGGTGTAAAAGTTTTAGTAATGGATGGTGGTAATGGCAGGAGAGCATTGTGAAAGTAATTAACAGCACATAATTCTGCATTTGAATACAGGTAAAGGGAGAAATTTTAGGTTGTACATATGTTACTAGAATAAAAAAATTGTAAAATTCCACAAGATTGTATAACACAATGAACCCTATTATAAATGAAGGACTCCAGTTAATAGTACAATTTATTATAAAACTGTTCTTTCATGAATTCTAACAAATGGACCACACTACTGCAACGTGTGAATAATAGGATGGTATAAGGAAACTCTGTATTTTATACATGATGTTTCTATCAATCTAACAAGTTCTCAAATTAGAAAAGAGAGCAAAAGACAGCATCTTGGACATCCAGCCAAGTGGAGTCTACCAAGGACTCCACCCCTATCTGTAATATGAATGCAATCACATGAGATCCCAGGTGAGACACCCCTAGTTCAGCATAGCCAACTCATAGAACCATGCAATAATAATAGTTTTAAACTGCTGAAAAAAAGAAAGAGAAAGAAACTTGCATATCAACTAATTGCAAGGTACACCCTTATTTGGATACTTACTCAAAAAACTGATTTAAAAAATGTATTTTCTGAAATGGCTTGAAATATAAGCACTGACTGAATAACTGATGCTATTAAGGAATTATTAAGGAATTATTATTATTGTAATTTTAAATTCGAAATAATAGTATTGTGATTATGCTTTTTTTTAGAAGAGTCTTTTCTCTCAAGATAAATACAGAAATACTCAAAGATGAAATGATGTTTTCTGAGATTTGCTTCAAAATAATAAGGGAGAGGCTTCATCCAGGAAAATGGAGGAATAGGGAGATGCAGGGTTCACTTCTCTTCAAAATGGCTAATGGACAGGCAGAAACCATGCAGAATAAGTCCTCTCAATAACTACCACCAGTTGCTACTACAAAAAAGTCCAGGAAGAACGTTTATGTTGTATCTATGAATTCATGCAATGTATGTTGAGAGGTAATGAAACAAAGCATGGTGAAGAGAATAAAGTCATCTCAATTTTCACTATTCCCTCTAATTCTACCCATCTCATTCACATCCTAGCTCCTTATTTGCCCTAAAGCTCTGACTTCACTGATCTTGTGTCAGGATCTAGAAAAGCCCATCCTGCAAGAATCTCAGCTCTAAGCCACAGAAATAATCAATTATCTAGAGATGCTGGAGGCCCCACTTCTGCTGATTCACAGATAAAAGAAGGGGAGAGCTAATCACTATGCCTGCTACCAGTTCTAAACTTGTAGCCGTTTGTTATAAAGAGTAGTTGAGGTCTAAGGTATTATTAATACTGCTTTTAAATATATAATGGGTTGCAAGATTTGGGGGATAATCTGAAGCCCTAAGCACCATCCATAACATGGCTGCTATGCAAAAATGTGTGCTAACCCACAAACAACTAATAAAGAGAAGATCTTTTAGAAACTAAATTGTTGTATATTGGGTATAAAGTTACACTCATTAGCCTCAACCTCTGGGCTAATATTTATTTCTTCTCCTTTTAGGAAAGAAAAGAAAATCCTAAATAACCAGTACATTGTCTCCTGCATGGCTTTATCTTCATTTTAAAATGTACATTTTAAGAAATTAAATCTGTAACAGTTAGAAATGACCCCTTCAATAAATTTCATAATAAATGTGATGTCAAAGAGGTCATGTTTACCTTTCTTTCTGGGAAATCATGTATCCATCTAGGACTCTGAGGTTTAGGCACCAGCTGACCATATATGGCCGATAGTCGAACCCTGGAATGGAAGGTGTTGACATCACACAAGGATTGTTCATGATCGACAACTGTTCCAATTCAGTTAAGAATGCCAAAAAAGAGATCTGGAACAAAGGATATCTTTGTTGAATAAAATGGACTATTAAATGGACTATTCAGTGTAAGCACAGATTTTCCACTGATGACCCAATCTTGGCAGCATTTGAGAATGAAATAATTTCTCTCTTGTTCTGAGAAACCACAAGCAACACTCTTTAATTATCCACTGACTTCCAAACTTCCAACAATCTGATGATCAGTCTTTGTTGTACAAAGTCCCTTAGAAAGTATTAGCACTTTACCCTAGCAGAGAGAACCCTGGTTTAAAAACATAATCAGCCAAAGATATGGTGCTTTATTAACCCTTTTAATGCACATGTTCCTCTACCACCAATCACCTCCTAATGCAATGAGAATTGTAACACAAGAAAGGAAATTAAGAAAAAGTAGAAAGAAAAGTAATGATGTCTATAGCTCAATGCTTCATCCTGATAGTAGTTTCTTCCAAGATGCTCACAATCTAAAAGTGAGCCCACCACCTACTTCTGGGTATCTCCTAGATTCCCAGCTTCCCTGATCCCATAAAATACCTTCAAATTTTACCTCACTTAAGTCTCGGATTTCATTTTCTGCCAAGGAAAGTATAGCAAGACTCCTGGGTAGATAAGCAGCTGCCATTCTAAGAGAGGTGATGATGTTTCCATGTAAAAGGAGGGTCTTGAAAGTAAAAACAGGATGAATTGTAAATAAAACAATTACAAATTAACTGGTCTATTTTAACAGTAATGCTGTATATAAGATTTTTAAAAAACAGGATCCATTCTGTTGTATTTCTTATGCATACAAATCAAAACCTGTTAAGGTTAAAAAGGGTCTAGGTGATCTTCTGGTTCAACTTCTTTTCACAGCAGCATCCTAAGTCCATGAAAGTTGAAAGACTTACCCAAAAACACATGCTTGGTGTAGCAACTATCATATAGTGAGGCTTACAATATTAGACATCAAGATGTTTTCAACATGCTTGTTAATTTTCTTTTAAAAATCAAACCAGGGACTTCCGGGTCAAGATGGCGGCTTAACAACATGCACATTTTAGTTCGTCCTCCAGAACAACTACTAAATAACCAGAAACAGTACAGAACAGCTCCTGGGGCCACGTCAGTGACCGGACACACAGTGTACCCCAGTCTGGACCAGCTGGACCGGCTGTGAGCACCCCCCAGAACCTTGAGTTCCCAAAGCTGCGGCGGCCAGTGCCCCTCCCCCACAGGCTGCTTCCCAGAGGGGAAAGGAAAGGACTTTACCAGCAGCAGGGAATGGGCACAATCAAATAACAATTGTGGAACTAATTAACAAATTCTGAATACTAAAAATAGGCCCCCAGCTTAGGTGAACCTGATCAAAGTGGAGGTTGCTCATTTTTGCCCCAGCGCCAAGGGGGCAGGACTGACAGAAAAAGGGGGAAAAAAAAAAGAAGGAAACAGAAGTTTTTTGTGGCTGTGTATCTACAAAGGCTTGACTGCCTCTAGATACAGCGGCAGGACTTTTCAGGCTGCAACTGCTCCAGGCACAGGCAGAAGTGAGCTCTTTTGGGGGCTTATCTGGACCCTGTGCCTTCCACAGGGGAGGGGTGAAGACGCACCCAGGTGGGATCCCTTCCTCAAGGAATTCAGACACCAGGGCTTGGTAATTTGAAGCCATTAAAACCAGCCTACAACCTCTCCTCTGCCTTCACCATGCCCCCAGCAGGGAGAGTCTGCCAAAGTTAAAGGTACCGCATCATCTTATGCTGGTGGGACCTGCAGTCAGACAAGCGCCACACACAGGGCAGGATAAGAAAAACAGAGTCCAGAGACTTCACAGGAAAGTCTTTCAACCTGCTGGGTCTCACCCTCAGGGAAAACCGATGCAGGTGACTCTTTCCTCCTGATAGGAGGCCAGTTTGGTCTGGGAAAATCTGGCTGGGGTCTATAATATCTAAATAGACCCTCCTAAGTGTGTGTGGGGGGAAGGCACCACACAAGCAGGGCAAGAAACAAGAAAACAAGAACTGAAAAATTCTCCTCTGTTAAACAAAACTTAAGCTAAAGGTCCAGATAAAGCTGAACGGAATGTCAAAGAACAGGTAGACAACAAATTCATCTAGCAAGAAAACCTTGGATAAAAGAAGTGAAAGCAATCTCCAGAATAAACTAATTAAGGTAATTAAATGCCTAGACGCCAGCAAAAAATAACAAATCACACTAGGAAAACTGAAGATACGGCCCAGTCAAAGGAACAAACCAACAATTCAAATGACATACAGGAGCTGAAACAATTCATTCAGAATATACGAACAGACATGGAAAACCTCATCAAAAACCAAATCAATGAATTGAGGGAGGATATAAAGAAGGCAAGGAAAGAACAAAAAGAAGAAACTGAAAGCCTGAAAAAACAAATCACAGAACTTATGGGAATGAAAGGCACAGTAGAAGAGATGAAAAAAACAATGGAAACCTACAATGGTAGATTTCGACAGACAGAACATAGGATTTCTAAACTGGAGGACGGAACATCTGAAATCCGACAAGAAACAGAAACTATAGGAAAAAAAATGGAAAAATATGAGCAGGGACTCAGGGAATTGAAAGACAATATGAAGTGCACGAACATACATGTTGTGGGTGTCCCAGAAGGAGAAGAGAAGGGAAAAGGAGGAGAAAAACTAATGGAGGAAATTATCACTGAAAATTTCCCAACTCTTATGAAAGACTTAAAATTACAGATCCAAGAAGTGCAGCGTACCCCAAAGAGAACAGATCCAAACAGACATACTCCAAGACATTTAATAATCAGAATGTCAGAGGTCAAAGAGAAGGAGAGGATCTTGAAAGCAGCAAGAGAAAAGCAATCCATCACATACAAGGAAAGCCCAATAAGACTATGTGCAGATTTCTCAGCAGAAACCATGGAGGTGAGAAGACAGTGGGATAATATATTTAAATTATTAAAAGAGAAAAACTGCCAACCAAGAATTCTATATCCAGCAAAATTGTCCTTCAAAAAATGAGGGAGATATTAAAACATTTTCAGACAAAAAATCACTGAGAGAATTTGTGACCAAGAGACCAGCTCTGCAAGAAATACTAAAGGGAACACTAGAGACAGAAGACAGAAGAGAGAGGTGTGGAGAAGAGTGGAGAAAGGAAGACTATGAGTAAAGGTAAAAAGAAGGAAAATTAGATATGACATATAAAATCCAGAAGGCAAAATAGTAGAAGAAAGTACTACCCATGCAGTAATAACACTGAATGTTAATGGATTAAACTCTCCAATCAAAAGACATAGTCTGGCAGAATGGATTAAAAAACAGGACCCATCTATATGCTGTCTCTACTCAAAGGACACGAGCCAAGGACACAAATGGACATTTACACACCAGTGTTTATAGCAGCATTATTAACAATTGCCAAGAGATGGAAACAGCCAAAATGTCCATCAACAGACAGCTGACTAAACAAACTGTGACATTTACATAAGATGGAATATTATGCAGCCGTAAGACAGAATAAAGTTATGAAGTATGTAACAACATGAACGGACCTTAAGGACATTATGCTGAGGGTGATTAGCCAGAAACAAAAGGACAAATACTGTATGGTCTCACTGATCCAAACTGACATTCGTGAATAAACTTGGAATATTTCCTTGGTAACAGAGACCATCAAGAGATAGAAATAGGGTAAGATATTGGGTAATTGGAGCTGAAGGGATATAGATTATGCAACAGGACTGAATATAAAAACTCAGAAATGGACAGCACAATATTAACTAACTATAATACAATTATGTTAAAACACTGAATGAAACTGCATATGAGAATGATAGAGGGAGGAGGGCTGGGGCATAAATGAAATCACAAAGAAAGACGATAAAGATTGAGATGGTGTAATCTAGGAGACGATAAAGATTGAGATGGTGTAATCTAGGAATGCCTAGAGTGTATAATGATAGTGACTAAATGCACAAATTTAAAAATGTTTTTGCATGAGGAAGAACAAAAGAATGTCATTACTGCAGTGTGCTGAAAATAGATGGTAATTAATATTTTAAAATTTCAACTAATGTGTGAGACTAAAGCAAAAAATGTTTATTTGGTACAAATCTATACTTTGACTAGTGCATCTCCTAATATAACTTATGTAGATAGTTGATTGAACACCTTAAGTACATGGAACTTTGTATAGGACATGAAATTTTGTTGGTTTGTCCAGGTGATGCCCTGATGAATCCCAGAGTGATTTGATCAGTGAGTGGAAAAGTATTTGCAAAGTCCCCTTCAGGGAATCATGAGAACGGTAGAAAACTCAACTTCCCCAAGCTGAATTCTTGATATTCTCACATGCAGTTTGGACAACCAAAGCTATAGGCTGAGCCCCAGTCTTGGGGGTTGTTCATATGAAACTTAACCCCATAGGGGATAGGTCAAGCCTACTTAAAATTAAGCCTGAGTCACCCCCAAGAGAACCTCTTTTGTTGCTCAGATATGCCTCTCTCTCTCCAGCCAACACAGCAAGCAGACTCATCACCCTCCCCCTGTCTACGTGGGACATTACTCCCAGGGGTGTGGATCTTCCTGGCAGCGTGGGACAGAAATCCCAGAATGAGCTGAGATTCAGCATCAAGGGATTGAGAAAAACTCTAGAATGAGCTGAGACCCAGCATCAAGAGATTGAGAAAACCTTCTCGACCAAAAGGGGAAAGAGTGAAATGAGACAAAGTGTCAATGGCTGAGAGATTCCAAACAGAGTCGAGAGGTTATCCTGGAGGTTATTCTTATGCATTAAGTAGATATCACCTTGTTATCCAAGATGTAATGGAGAGGCTGGAGGGAACTGCCTGAAAATGTAGAGCTGTGTTCCAGTAGCCATGTTTCTTGATGATGATTGTATAATGATATAGCTTTCACAATGTGACTGTGTGATTGTGAAAACCTTGTGTCTGATGCTCCTTTTATCTACCTTGTCAACAGATGAGAGGAACATATGGAATAAAAATAAATAATAGGGGGAACAAATGTTAAAATAGATTTAGTTTGAAATGCTAGTGATCAATAAAAGGGACCATCAGTAAGGGGTATGGCCTGTAAAATTTTTTTTTCTGTTTGTTATATTTTTCTGTTGTCTTTTTATTTCTTTTTCTGAATTGATGCTAATGTTCTGGGAAATGATCATGATGATGAATATGCAACTATGTGATGATATTGTGAATTGCTGAGTGTATGTGTTGGGAATGTTTGTTTCTTGTAATTTTTTTTAATTAATAAAAAATTAAAAATTAAAAAATCAAACCAGGGTGAGCAAAATGAAAGAAAAAATTCATTACAACAGTCATGTATACAGTAAGATTTCCAAAAGAGAAAGAGAAAGATAACCCATAACCTATAATCTGCAACTATATTCTCTTGGTAACTCAAAGCTCAAGGAATGTAGCATATGCTACTTGAAGATGAAGCTGACTTAAATTAAATCAACAACATAATTTAATTATAAATCATAATTTATAATTCACTCCTATGAAACTTAGTACTGCAAAGGATAGGGTAAGCCCATTTAAAATTAGGTCTAAGAGTCACCCCCAGAGAATTCTTTTGTACTCAGATGTGGCCTCGCTCTCTAAGCTGACACATTTAATTATTATTAAAGAATAAATCCAAGACTATGAATATTCAGGGTTCTGATAAGATAATCATGCCTACATTTCAAAAAAATAAGATCATCTTTATTTAGTTCATCTGAAATCCCTTGGCATCTATTGGTACAATGTTTACAGCTGAAAATTATTTCTATTAAAGACATAGAGGAAACTGAGCTAACATATTACTCCCACAACTTAATGACTCCAACTAATGCTAATAATATCCAATAAAGAATAAATATGGAAAAAGCCCTATGCATTTTTTAAGCTATGATTCCAATTGCTACTTATTTAACTCCATGCTATATTCCCCTCCATAAACAGTGCTAAATGCTGAGGACTTTCTTTTTTTTTTAGTTAAAATGAAATTAGTTTTGATAACTTACTAATACCTACTAAAACAGTAATCCTGATCATCAAAAAACAGACTCAAGTTCAGGGATGATTACTCTCAATTTCATTAACACATTATATATTATATCACTAAAGCTACTAGCATTGACTCGTTGGGCATGAAGCAACTCCACCATATCTGAAGGATGATAAATAAGGAATTGACTTTAATTATACTGACCCACTTCACACAAAATAAATCAGTTCTAGAAACTAAGAGCAAAAAGTTTCATAACAATGTTTCAAAAGCTGAAAAAATGATCAGACGTCGAGTAGAGATATGAATAAAGCTGATCTGGATAGAACCAAGGTATATCAGAAGCCTGGGTAAAGGATGATATCATCCACATGTTAAAACTTCAACTTCTGTGTGGGTCAAAAGGCAGAGATGTTTATTTGGTGCAAAATTTATATTTTAGGTAGTGCATTTCCTAATTTAACTTGTATGGTCGGTTTAGTTAACACTGTAAGTTCACGCAAGCTTGAAAAGGGCATGAGATTTTGTTGGCTTTCCCAGGTTAGAATGATGCCCTGATAAATCCCAGAGTGATATGGGCAGTGAATTTTGCGAAGGTATTTGCGAAGTCCTCTTGGGGGAATGGGGAGAAGGAGGGAAATATTCAACTTCCGCATTTGGAGAATTGCTGATATTCTTGCAAGCAGTGGGGACAACCAAATCAATAGCCTAAGCCCTCGATCTTGGGGTTCGCCCCTATGAAACTTAGTCCTGCAAAGGATAGGCTAAGCCCATTTAAAATTAGGTCTAAGAGTCACCCCCGGAGAACTCTTTTGTTACTCAGATGCGGCCTCTCTCTCTAAACTGACACAGCAAATGAACTCAGTGCCCTCCCCCACAATGTGGGACTGACTCCCAGGGGTGTAAATCTTCCTGGTAATGTGTGACAGAAATCCCAGGATGTGCCGGGACCCAGCATCAAGGGATTGAGAAAACCTTCTTGACCAAAAGGGGGAAGAGAGAAATGAGAAAAAATAAAGCTTCAGTAGCTGAGAGGTTTCAAAGTCAAGAAATTATTCTGGAGGTTATTCTTATGCATTATATAGATACCACTTTTTAGTTTATGGTGTACTGGAGTGGCTAAAGGAAAGTATCTGAAACTATAAATCTGTGTTCCAGTAGCTATGTTTCTTGAAAATTATTGTATAATGATATAGCTTTTACAACGTGACTTTATGATTGTGAAAACATGTATCTGATGCTTCTTTTATCCAGGGTATGAGTAAAAAATATAGATAAAAAATAAACAATTAACAGTTGGGACAAAGGTTAAAATAAATTGGGTAGATGGAAATACTAGTGGTCAAAGAGAGGGAGAGGTAAGGAGTATGGGATGCATGAGTTTTTTCTTTTTTCTTTCTTTTTCTGGAGCGAGAAAAATGTTCTAAAAAATGATCATGATGATGAATACACAACTATGTGATGATACTGTGAGACACTGAATGTACAATATATATGGAATGTTTGTATGTTAAGCTTTACCAATAAAAAAATTTTTTTAAAAAGAAATTAGAATGAATACTTACTAGTATGTCATTTTAACATGATTTGGGTATATTAACAATATAAAATAGGATTACTGTTGAAAGATTCATAATACTTCAATTAATTTGGAAAAGGAAATACTTTAATCTTGCAATCTTTTCCATATAGACAAAATTACATGACCAAAAACATTTCTGGGAAAGTTACTCTACTAAGTTATGTATTTTCATTAATTTGGAAATACAGAATTATTTACTTTGAGATAACAGGAATAAGAAGTGAAATACAATACAGGCAAAAAATAATAATAAAGGCTCTGTCTACACAATGTTCCCTCCAAAATGGGTGGTAAATCATAATATTATACCAAATTTAGCTACTGAAGTCTCAGAAGAGCTACCATAGTCGTGTTCAAAGATGCAGCAAAAGGGATATTTCTTTGAAAGCAAAGATATGCAAATGACAATTTAAGTAAGTAGGCCAATTAGGATGGGGTCTACAAAGAATGACTAAACACATAAATAAAAGGAAGGATTCTCAATGTGTAACAAAGTTCCAATTATATCAATAAACTATGAGGTCCAACTTCTTCTGAACATTGAATTTTTCTATGAAAAGAGTGTACAAAATTAAAACTTATCAAAAGTTTTTTAAAAAAAGAATGCTTGTATGTTAAGTTCTAGTAATAAAAATATTTTTTTTTAACGTTCCATACTTAAATTCTAGTACTCAAAAAGAATTTTCATCACAATGAGCACAATCTGTTCTTCATATAAAGCAGGCTGATTTTAGGTCAAGGAGATCACTTCTCTTGGTATTTTGGTTTGAAATTTCAAAAGCAATATGATCAGAAAACACTTACCTTCAGGGAGACTAATTTAGATAGATCACCAATCTGGGGGATGTTATTGTCTGATAAATCGAGGTGCTGTAAAGCTATGCAGCTACTGATTTGTTCCATGGCCTACAGCAA
This sequence comes from Tamandua tetradactyla, assembly GCF_023851605.1. Lineage (NCBI taxonomy): Eukaryota > Metazoa > Chordata > Mammalia > Pilosa > Myrmecophagidae > Tamandua > Tamandua tetradactyla. The sequence continues at coordinate 45,708,023 of NC_135336.1, forward strand.
AAAAAGCATCACATTACTTCATGCACACAAAATCAAAATATGAATAGGGCTTAGCAAAAGAAAGAGGAGACAGTGCTAACAGAATCTGGTAAAGCGGCATATTATAAGCTTTTACCTTCATTTTCCCTCTAAGAACAGAAGGCTACAAAGGGGCTTATACCACCCCAGATATTTACAGATTGAAGCAACTTCAGTGATGACAAATGACAATTTATACATCATAGAGTTTATCAGTTAAGGATGGAGCCAGAATGCCTGGATTTAAATCCTGGCTCTACAACTTTCTGGCTGTGTGACCTTGGTCAACTTGGTTAACTTCTCTGTATTTTAATGCCCTCATCTGTATAATGGGCATAATAGCTATGCCTACTTCACAGCTGCATTGAGACTGAAACAGTCAATATAGTTAAGGTGCTCGGAATAGCATCTAGTACAAATTAAGTACTCAACAAAAGTCAGCTATTAATATCATTTAATCCAACCCTGTCACCTAGCACAATTAAAAATAAGACATTAGAGATATCAATTAACTTACCCAAAATTATACAACTACCAAGTGGGTGGAAACAGGACAAGACTCCACACATCCTGAGTTTTAAAACAGTATGTTCTCATCATACCATTAAACATTTACTTGAGATTCTTTTAGTGTAATATAGTCTCCTTTTTAACACGTTTATTCTACTTTTTGCTCTAGTTTTCTATGTATAATATAGATTCTTCTCATAAAAAAAATTTAGTAAAAAAAATAGAATAGTATACTGCATGACATGTTTTAAATCAAGATTGTTTAAGTTTATGCTAACAGAAATTATTCCTGAAGAGTAAGGAGCAGGTATTTTCACTTTTAAATCTACTTACTTCTATACTGCTTGAAATTTCTTTTTTACAGTTAATACTTTGTAATTTCAAAAACAGAAAAATTCACCTTGAGGTTATTTCCTGCCAAATTCAGCCATTCCAAATGCACTAGCTCCTTCAGCCCCTCCACATAGCCAATACTATTGTGAGGCAAATTTAACACACGGAGTTGGGTCAGTTTGGCCACACCCATCATCCGCACTAGTCGATTATTAGCCACTGACAACTGTGGAAAAGAAACATCACATTATCCTTGGGAATAAAATACATATCTTACTTTCACATTATATTTGTTTAAACAACATACATCTCCAAATACACAAACCCAGTATGTACTTTTCACATATACTGTCGGAATATGCTACAGTGTAAATCTTGGTTTTGTTGTTGTTGTTGTTCCTAAGCAAAGGCAAATAGAAATAAAGCTCAGTGATCAGACTCTTCCAGCCACCAATGAGAAAACATTTTTAACACAACAGCAACTGGAGAAAATAAGTTACACATTAACGGGCTCCTTTTACTTAGTTAAGACCTAGAATAGAGCCAGATGCATAAGGAGTTCAATAAACATTTCTTGAATGAATAAAGAAACTAATAAACTCTACCTAATCATGAGGAAAAAGGGTATCTTAATCACAATATTTTTCCAACATGAAATGTTTTGTTAGCAAAACATTTTTGTTGTTGTTAATTTTTTAATTAAAAAAAACAAACAATACTCTTAGAACCACCAGAAATGGATGCCCTAGTTAGCTTAATCATAGGCATATTTAAATAAAGTATCCATATAATCATTTTAAAGCCTGTGTTCATGCATTTTAAATTGATTTCACAAATCAATTAAAAATGAGGCAACAAGGAAAAAATCTACATATTCAGATAGCAAAGTTCTTAAATTCTAAGTATTTAACACTTACTTAGATACCATTTGACCAGTTGTCAAAACTGTGAAGGTTCTCAAACTATCAAGAAAGTTCTTAAAAATACCAAGTTTGCTATAGTAGTGAGCTATGTTAGCGAATATTTTCAAATATTTGATTTCAGGAATTTATTTTATCTAATATTACTATAATTGCCTATAGTTTTTTTTTAGCACTGCTTCTTTTTTTAATTTACTAATGTAGCATATGTTTCCATCTTCAGGAGAAACTGTCATAAAAACACAAGGCAACAGAGGATGGAAGCCTGAGGGTGGTGGGGACTGAGCGTGCCTCTGGCTGGGGGTCTGTCCGAAGTGGTGCTGTCTCAAGGAAGGCGGAGTAGCCGCCACCAACCTTGACCTCTCTGCAATAACAAGCGAGGTAGGCCAGTGCTGCGGGCCGCACGCAGAGAGGACAGCACCCACCTCTCAGATGTCAGAGAGCTGCGGGGGAGTGATGGCGCTGGGAGTGGCTAAGTGGAAGAGCAGTTCTCTGCGGGGCGTTTAGGCTCTGGGGCAGGGGTGTCGGCTGCTACCGCGTGCACCCCTAGGAGGAGGAGGACCAGCATTTCTGGTCCATCATTAGTGCCTTTCGCAACTACGGGTAAGGAGCCCATGTCGGACCCCTGCCCAGCCGTCTGGGCGCCCGCTGGTTGCCACCGGCTGGAATGGTCGCGCTTCCCTCACTGGCCTTCTAGCCAACACGACCCGGGGGGCGCCTGACCTGGTCGCCTGAGCTGACCTCCACTCCCCTAAGTCACCTCTCACCACCCTAGCCCTTCCCGGCCCCACACGCCCAGGTTCCTGCCGCATCATCTGCTGCTGCTTCTGACCTCAGGATCAAATTAGCTCTCTAGCCTTTCATCTGCGTTAAAGGTTTGGCTTTGAACCCCACTGGTCAGTGGGGGTGACCAGGAAATCAAACAAGTGCTCTGACAATTTAAGGTAGAAGATGATGGTGGTAAAATCTTCCGGTGTTGGGCATAATTTGTCTGTGCTGTCGATGTCCTCCAAACTGAACCTACGGTGAACCCAAGTTCACTACCACGGGATGTGCCACATAGGACACCTATTTTCCCAAACTTACTAATTCTTCAGATAGCAGCATACAATTTCCACCCCCTTGGCACTGTGAACTTACATGCACGTTTGTGGTGAGCGATTGAACGATGCTGCTCAGTATCTTTAACTTGTGGGTGAAACTAAAGGAATAGGGTGGTCTGGAAGTTCTAAAGTTTGCTGATTATTAAGCAGGGACATGTAGTAGAGAAAGCAAGGCAGCATGAGCTGCGTTTATATCTTTCATTCAAATATGTATAGAATACTCACTATAGATTGGGCACAGTGATAGGATCTTTATATATACTCTGTTCTTCACTTATAATTCAATTTCCTATCTTTCACTTTTCTAATAATAGATGTTAAATAGCTTAATCACAAAATTATAATTCCAAGATCTGAAAGGGACTTAATCAACTGGATTAACTGGTAATGGTAACTTTTATTTATGTAAGAGGTATATTCATAGACTGCTGTTCTGAGTCTACAGCTGTGAACAGAAAGACAGATATGACTTCCTACACAGGCAAAACTGTTCTTTAGACTGCCTCCTGCTAAGCTTTATGCAAACTTTTAAAAGATTATTATTACAGGACTTATAGGTTTTACAGAAAATCATGCATGAAAAAAGTTTCATATAATTCCCCTATTATTTACACCTTGCATTAGTGTGGTACATTCGTTACAACTGATGAAAGAACATTATTATAATTGTACTATTATAGTCCATGGTTTACATTGGATTCACTATGTTGTACAGTCCTATGGCTTGTTTTTTAAAAAATTATATTCTAGTAACACGCATACAATCTAAAATTTCCCCATTTAACCATATTCAAATATATAACTCAGTATTGTTAATTAGTTCACAATCTTGTCCCTCTTGTTTGCATTATAGTTGTTTATGTATATAAATCTCTTGCTTTTATGAAAAAAAAAACAAAATAGAAAACAAAAACAAACCTAAGGCAACATTTACTGCTTTCTAGGCCTGTAGAGTAACTTTTTGTCTGGTTATTTTATCGTTTTGTTTACTAATAAATTGGTTAATTTCCCCAGTTAACAATATTTACCTGTAATAATCCTCTGTATTTCTCCAGATTTTCCAGTTTAATAATCTGATTTTTATCCAGGATCAAAGTATGAATATCAGCTTCACATGGTAAATTTTGAGCTAATTTCTGTAGTCCCTGCCCTGACCAATTGACTACTGATCCTTAAAAAGAAAAAGGAAATTGTTAGAAAGCAAATATAATAGCAGTGCATCAAGATGGAATTATACTCATAAAATCGCTATACACTTAGAATTAGAAAAAACTAGAGCACAATAAATATGAAGATTTTAAAACTAAAGCTATCTTGACTTCTAAATCTCCAGATTGATTTTCTTCCTTATAACCGATTCACGAGTTTTTAAATGTCTATAATGTAATATTTTGAAATTCTTCACTCTTAAATATGACCTATTACTTCCATATTTTATAAGGATGGCTTTTAAAAACAGAAATTTTTGAAAGACCTCACGAACCTGCTTACAGCCTGAATTCCAGCGTATCAAAAAGTGGGCAAACTATTTTGAAAATCAAAGTATAGCTCACTCAACTCATCTATGAAACCAGGGCAATATGGTTACTTCATGGGGTTGAGTAAGGATTAAAGGCTCTGGAGCACAGCACTTAATAAAGCACTTTAGTATATGAAAGAGACACATTCAGATTCTCACTCCACCAGTTAGTTACCCACTGTGGTATCCTAAGCAAATTATCTTTTGGGGCTCACATTTCTACTCTGTAAAGTATGGATGATAATAATACCTACTTTATACTATTATTCTACAGAAAAAAATTAAATTATATGAAAAGCACTTAGAACATCATCTGACCCATAAAAAGTGCTCTATAAATGTTAACTGCTATTACTTTCTGTACTTGCTTTGGTGGACAGGGGAGGTGGAGTTAAAAAGAAGCCAATTCAGAAGGGGCAAAGCCAGGGAAATTGCCTATTTGAAATTTATACCCAGATTAAGACGACTGTGGGAAATAATTAAGCTGGCATTGCTAGCCTGGAGGATTTCAACGTTTTCCCATTGTCTCATACCATGTGTGTGTGTGGGGGGGGGGGGGGGGGCATGAGCTCCTCTGAAATTTGATGAGATCTGTGGACTGTCCCAGGAAAATGCACAGCCTTTGCGCACAACTCCAAGGGACTGGCGGGCCTCTTAGAATCATAGACAAGGATTTACCGCCTCCAGATCAGGAGCCTCGGGTCTAAACCACCGAGACAGGCCTCGACCCCGGCCCTGCCCCCACCCCAGACCCGAGCAGTCGTAACCAAAACAAAGAAGCCCAAGCCCAAGCCCCAAGGAGGTACCGCCGGGCCACAGAACCTCCCATACCCCGAAGCTCCGCCGGGCGGCGACCGATCCCTATCTCAGAACCCCGTGGCGGAGAGAAGCTGTAGCATGTGAACTGCGGGACCTGGATCGCATCAAGATTTTATCACGACCACAGGCCACTTACAAGAGCGGCTCAACGTCAGTGCAGGGCAGTGTTTGAAGGAGGATTTCCTGAACATTCTAGGAGAACCGAGGGGAAAATGGGGCGCCTGCAGGGAAAGCGGGAGAAACTCCAAATTTCACTTAAGCAACCGAAAGGCAGAGTGGATGTCCAGGAAAGACAACCGCAGCTCAAAATCCACCGCCCAGCCATCCCCCGGAGGGCGGGAGCCGTGGTATCCGGCCGCGCGAAGTCCCCTGGAGGCTGTAGTCCCCCGGCTCGGCCCTCGCCGCGACGCGGGACAAGTGGGCACAGCCAGGAGACTACCACTCCCAGAAAGCAGCGCGCCCGCCGCCCCCTCAGTAAAGAACTGGTCCAAAGCTGCACCCCTAAACGTAAGAGTCCCCTCTCCAGCACGCAACAATTTGATTCTGCTCACTGGAATAAAGCTTGGGACACAGCGATGGGGATCGTCTTACCTTCTCCCGGAGGCAAACCCGCGTCCGCACGCGCCAGCGCCATACTTCCCGCTTGCTAATAATACCAGGCAACCGACTTCCAGCGGCTCTCTGGAGCTTGTAGGCGGGAGGACAGAGCAGGAAACTATAACTCCCAGAATGCACGGCTCCCACGGCCCCATTGGCTGGCCACGCTGAATGACGCGCAGCCCTGGTTAGTCACTGAGAGATTAAGAGCGCGGAACCTCTATCCAACTGCTTCATTTGACTCATGAGCAAAATGCATTATTAAGTGGTCGTTTCATGCCTTCACTAGATAATTGCGTAATTTGATACTTTTACCGTCGGAATGATTATAAAGATATTACTTAATGCAGATTAATTTGACTTTACTGCCTCTTTTTTGTTCCAATAAGCTGAAAGAATTGAAAGTTTTCAAATACTCTAGAGGATTTGACCTGATCTTGTGATAATCAAAGCAAATACATTTTATTTGAAATTTTAGTTAAGTAAAAGGACTTAAAACATGTTGACATAAAAATTTTCTTATGGTATTTTTTTTAGTGGAACTTATCTGAACTTTTGACCTGAGAATGTATTTAATGAGTGAATATGAACTCAGAATTTTCCAGTGAATATAGAAAAGAAATTTAAATGTGTTCTCTAAACTCAGGAAGTACACTGCAGGTTGGGGTAAAGAAGGTGCATAATTACATGCTTAATGTGGTGATTGTGACTACAGACAGTAAGATTGTAGGGAATGAAGAAAAATTGGAAACTAACCTTCAGGGAAGACTTGGTAAAGGAAATGAAACTGACTGAGGATTTAAAAGATAGGTAAACTATAAATAGGTTCAGAATAGAAGGTAAAAAGACATGAATACAGGCTACAGCTGGTAAGCCAGGTGGTAATGAATCTGCTCACTGGTGCCTGAGAGCACCACAGAATTTACAAAGAGAGTTTCCACTTTCAACTATCAATTCTCCCATTCTCTCTTGCAATCTTTATGAAACAGCAATCTCCAGTGTCTCTGATAATTTCTGTTTGGGAAAATACAGTAACCCATCTAGATTTCCAGTCACTTGATTCTAGGAGCATTCCCTCCTTCCCTCTCATTGCACCTGCCTTAACTCCTTTTTTGCCTGTTTCCCACTGTTTTAGCATAAAAGCAAATTTTCTAGCTCTAAAGAGGGAAGTAAGGGTTTTATTTTTTTTCTCTCTCTAACCAAGAGATCTCATAGCCAGAGAACACAAACTTACTTTATACAAAAGCAAACAAGCTTCCACATTGTCTCCTTTCTAACCCTGTGTTTTAGTTTCCTAGGCTGCTCAAGGAAACACCATATAATGGGTCATCTTAAACAATGGGAATTTATTAGCTCACAGTTTGAGGCTAAGAGAAAGTCCAAATCAAGGTATATTAAGCAACACTTTCTTCCCAAGTACTGGCTTTCTGGGGCTGACTACCAATGAATCTTGGTCCTGGGCTCCTCTGTCAGATGACAGTGCACATGGCAGCCTCTCCTGTTGGCTCTTCTCTTCCAGGTTCTGTTGAATTTCACCTTCTTGCTTCTCATGGCCTTTTCTCTTTTTCTGTCTGAATTTCATTCTGCTTACAAGGGACTTCAGTAATAGAGTTAAGATCAAGCCTGATTGAGATGAACTTAACTAAGGTAACCTCATCAAAAGGTCCTATTTACAATGGGTTCACATCCATAGGAATGGATTAAGTTTAAGAAAACAGTTTTCTGGAGCACATACAGCTCCAGACCACCACACCCTGATACCCTAGAATAGGCAGTGAGAATTGAGAAGAGGCTAGCCCAAGGAAAGAGAAAGCAATTGAAATTTTCTCCACCATAGGACAGTAATGACTTGTGCAGAGGCTACTGACAGCCCAGAAGGTACTTGATGACCTCAGGTTCCTGCAAGTTTGCAGCAATAACCAAATCAAAAAGAGTTGTGTCTGGTTTGTCTGCCCTAAAGTCCTGAAGGAAAGGGACAAAGGACTCCTTTTATGGGGCTGATTAAGAATAGTCATTACTCCTAAAGAGAGAGGCCAGAGGACCTTCCTGGGCAAGGTCCCACGTGCCCAAGTGACCCAGCAACACTTTTAAATCACACCACAGAAATTATTTTATACTTCTAATAAAACTTTTACACCTAAAATCAAATTACTACACTTTAACTAATTTACATCATCTTCAACATATGTTAAATAAAGCCTGCATGCTCAAACCAATTTTGAGGATTCTACTAACCAACACGATGAAACTCTCGGTAAGCTCATATTTCCTTGGCAGGTGTAGGCCTCACAGACACAACTTTCCTTTCCGACTACACAATAAGTCTGATTCCTGCAATAGCAAATCACCCTGACTTATTTCCCCATCTCTAATTCATCCTGTCCCACTGTTACTGGCATGATCTAAGTAAAACACCTTTTATCAAATCACTCCCCTTCCCAAACACTTCCCATTTGAAATTTAATTTTCAAAGACCAGAAACATAGTCTTACCCTTATTTTCCAAGCATTCGTTCCTTTAGTCTTCAATAGCTGTTTTTAATTGAGAGATTGACACAATGAAACTTGTGTTTTAGAAAAGCTGCATGCTCCTGTAACAAGGATGAATTGGAAGGTGGAGACAATACTGGCAGAAAGGAGACTTTGTAATAGGGGAAGGTAACCTTCAACAGAGCAGTTTCCATAGAGTGTTATGATAACGAGTTAAGGAGCATAAAGCTAAGAGACTAAGCAGACAGGAAACTGGAACAACAGGTGTGGATAATGCAATTTATCTTAACAAAACTAAGATGGTTTTCTAATTAGGATGAGAAATTATATTTGAAAGAAGTAAATATGATAATTTGAAGTTTTAAAACTAAGAAGATATTAATATAAAGAATTTGTCACTGTAAATATTTTGAAAATGTGCCAAAGTAAATAAAATTTAAGCATCCATATTTATGCAAAGGCTTTGGTGGGTAAAGTTAAGCTTCTCTTCTCTGATTAATGTTTTCACTGGTAACCGTTTATGATCATGCTCCTTTTACTTCCTGCCTGGAAGAAGAGACTGCCACTATGAAATATCTATTCATGGGTTATCTAGAATCCCAAAATGAGCATTAAATTATTGTTGTTATTATTATTATTAAGACTGTGTGCTAGGCTACTTCTCAGATATCAGCTTTAATTTTCCCCACATCTCTGTAAGTAGATCCCAAAAGGTTAGGGTTGCAGATAAAATACAGGACATCCAGTTTACATCCACTTAAATTTGAAATTCAGTTAAACAGGAAATACTTTTTTAGAGTAAATATATTCCAAATATTGCCCCTAAGTATTTTAAGCATCACAGAAAATATATATTCCATGTTCATTTTGGTTTGTAAAAGTTGAAAGAATGCAATATACCAGAAAAGGAATGGCTTTTAAAAAGGGGAATTTGTTCAGTTTCAAGTTTACAGTTCTAAGGCTGTGAAAATGTCCAGGTTATGGCAAGGCTCTGCAAGTGTCCAAACTAAGACATCCATGGGAAGATACGTTGGTTTAAGAAGGCCAGTGACGATCAGGATTTCTCTTTCAGCTGGAAAGGCACATTGGGATGTTTGCTAGCTTTCTCTCCAGGCTTCTTTGATGGCTTCCCTGGTGGCGTTTTCTTTTGCTTCTCCAGAGGTCTCTGGCTGTGTGGGTTCTGTTGGCTGTTGGTTCTATAGCTTTTACAAAAACAGTTCCCTTTTAAAGGGCTCCAGTAAGCAACCCCACCTTGAATGGGTGGAAACACATCTCCATAGAAACCATCTAATCAAAAGTTACCACCCACAACTGGGCGGGTCACACACCTCCATGGAAATAATCAAAAAGATCCCACCCAGCAATACTGAATGAGGATTAAAGAACATGGCTTTTCTGGGGTACATAATAGCTTCAAACCGGAACACAGGTAGATAGTGCAATATATATATATAGATTACTAAAGTGGTTTATAAGCCAAAAAATTTAGAACCAAAACTTTAAAGACTCTCAACAATAAAATTCTACAATATTAACAGACGGACTGATCATCTTTGTTTTTATTTTATTTTTTTCTAGGTTCTGGAATGCTTTTCTCTTTTTTTAATATTCATCATCATGATCATTTCTTAGAACACTTGCATTCAATTCAGAAAAAGAAACAAAAAGAAAACAGAAAAAAATTCATACATACCATACACCTTACCCCTCTCTTTCATTGATCACTAGCATTTCTTTTTGTTGTTGTTTTTTTTATTAAACATACGAACATACAAACACAAACATTCTTACCATAGCTCATCTTTGTTTTATTATAAAGAGATTCTAGCTGGGCTTCTGGCAAGAAGTTAATGATGGACAAACCAATGAGATTTCAGAACAGTAGGCAGCCGCTGTTTTTTTTTAATAGATAAGTTGTAGGTTTACAGAATAATCATACATAAAAAACAGAATTCCAATATACACCCCACCACAAACACCTTGCATTTGTCTGGAACATTTGTTACAATTGATCATAGCACATTTTTATAGTTGTACTATTAAAGACCATGGTTTAATTTAGGGTTCACAATGTGTGCAGTGTACTTCGTGGTTTTCTAGTTTGCTTGACTCCCAAGGCAGAAACCATAAAATGGGTTGGCTTTTTTTTTTAAATACAAGAAACAACAAATAAACACAAACATTCCTATTTTGATCCTTGCGAACTACATATATAATCAGTAATTCACAATATCATCACATAGTTGTATATTCATGGGTTGGCTTTTAGTAATGGAAATTTATTAGCTTACAAGCTTACAGTTCTAAGGCCATTAAAATGTCCAAATCAAGCCATCATCAAGACAATGCCTTCTTCCTGAAGACCGGCTGCTGATGATCCTTGGCTCCGATGCCACGTGGCAAGGCACATGGTGACTTCTGATGTCTCTCCCTTCTCTTACGGGTTTCACTGCCTACAGCACCTTGCTTCTGTGGCTTTCTCTTTGTCTAATTTTCATTCTCTCATAAAGAACTCCAGTAAGAGGACTAAGACCCACCCTGCATGAGATGGGTCACCTATTAACTTAAGACTCTATTCACCAAAAGGTCCTACTTACAATGGGCCCACAACACACACAGGGATGGATTAACTTTAAGAATATATTTTTCTGGGGTACATAACTTCAAACCATCACATATGGAATCTTTTTTAAAAGTTTTATTGTGTTACTGTACATACACTCTAACATATCACAGATATATATTTCAGTGCTGTTAATTGCGTTCACAGTGTTGTGCTACCATCACCACCATCTATTACCAAAACATTTCCACCATTCCAAATAGGAGGCCTGTATATTTTAAGCGTTAACTTCCCATTCCCTAGCCCCACCCCTTCTCCTGTTAACCATATTCTAGATTCTGACTCTATGAGTTTGCTTATTCTAATTGTTTCAAATCAGTGAGCTCATACAATATTTGTACTTTCAGTCTGGCTTATTTCACTCAAGCACCAATCCTAAATGGAATTCAATGTCAGGGCCAAAACAAAGAACATGGAAGAGTAAGCCATCTCAAGATGGAATACTAAAAATTTGCTGCCTATTTCCCCTTATATGGCATAGCACCTAATGCTTAAGAAAAGGAAGAGGTAGGAGTATAACTGAATTTCAAGAATAAAACCACTGGGAGATATTTTTCAGGTCCCTCAGCCTAATTAATTAGGAAAAAGTGGATTTAAAATGTCACATCTTGAAGGCACAGTTATGTGTGAGTTATTTTGTTACCAAATTAGATGGCAAAGCAGTATGTTTCTTATCAAATGAAACTATAGTTTTAAAGAATACAGTGTATGTCAGCATTACCAGACTAAGTACTCATCACAAAATTCCCAAATCATGGGAAAGCATTGGTAAGAGAAGTTAGAAAATATAAACAGACTAATTTGACGAAAATAAATGAAAATGAGGCTATAACCAAAGTGAATTTTCAAGTGGCTCATTTGTTAGTTATGGTGTGTTTATTAAATAACGTTTGATTGCTGCAGCTAAAGAAAAGTGTATAGAAAAAATAAACTTCTTTAAGACTGTTAGCTTTTCAGCAAGAGCTGTTGCTTAAAATATTGAGGATACTAGGTACAATATCAATAACATATTTGGAAACAAGGCAAATGATTCTGAGTGGTTTTCCTTAGCTTTGATGAGTTGACAGATGTTACCAATACTGCTCAGTTGCTGTCTATTCAAGAAGTCAGTGTCTGAAGTTACTGTAGAATTAGCCTCTATGAATAATCTGCATGGGACAACTACAGATGAGAGCATTGTTAGAGAAGTTGAAAAAACACTAATTCAATCAATATACCTGAAGTGGGATCTGCTATGTATATGTGAGGTAAACAGAAAAAGGCTTACTTGGACAGATTTACAACACTTGTGAAAATATAAGGTGTTCAATCCGATGTTTATGGAAGCATTTATATCAAGAGGTATTTTGTGAAATATATTTGAATCTACCATGTGTTCTTAAACCAGTAGCATGAATGATAAACTTCATTCAGTTCATGGACTTAACCATCATCAACGCATGATATTTTGTGAGAAATAGCAACTGAACATCCTGACCGGCCTACCTCACAGCAGTTTAATAGTTTACCAGTGGTAATGTTTTACTGCAATTTTTTGTAGCTAACAGCCGAGATTAAAATTTTTCTGAGTGAGAAGAACCTCCTTTAACCACTGTTAGAGAAGATAGAATAGCTTTAGAAGTTTTGATCATTTTGATTATGTTTCTTAATGAATTCAATGTAAAATTACAGAGTAAAACATCACCTCCATACAAAACATTTTCAGTAGTAAAGTAATACTTGATAATAACTAATATTATTTGAGTCATACATTAAAACAATTATCTATTCTCATACAAATTTAGTAATATGTTTCTGGCTCAAACAAAGTTCTACCAGCATTTTACAGATCTTAATCCAGTGCAAGGAAAATTTCCATATATCAAAATCCATTTAACTGTACAATTGAGGAAATTTCACCCCAATTTCAATTAGAGGTAATTAATCCAACAAGCTAACAGGCAAATATCAAGAAAATAATATAATTCTAAAGTTGCTTTCCAAGAGATGAGTATGCTCAATTAAAATCATACGTCCTTGAAGGTGATATCAGTATTGGGAAGTAGTAATTTTGTGAAAAGACATTTTTCAAAGATGAAATTTATAAAACCTCATTACAGATGAGAATTCACTAAGGAACATTTGTATAAATTTTTTTTATTTATTAAACATAACCACATACAAACATAAACATTCTTACCATATGATCATTCCATTCTTGATATATCATCAATAACTCACAATATCATCACATAGTTGTATATTCATCATTATGATCATTTCTTAGATCATTTGCATTAATTCAGAAAAAGAAATAAAAAGAAAACAAGTATATTCATACATATCATACTCCTACCCCTCCCTTTCATTGATCACTAGCATTTCAATCTACTAAATTTATTTTAACATTTGTTCCCCCTGTTATTTATTTATTTTTAATCCATATGTTTTACTCATCTGTCAATAAGGTAGATAAAAGGAGCATCAGACACAAGGTTTTCACAATCACACAGTCACATTGTGAAAGCTATAACATTACATAATCATCTTCAAGAAACATGGCTACTGGAACACAGCTCTACATTTTCAGGCAGTTCCCTCCAGCCTCTCCATTACACCTCAACTAAAAAGGTGATATCTATTTAATGCATAAGAATAGCCTCCAGGATAACCTCTCGACTCTGTTTGGAATCTCTCAGCCATTGACACTTTATTTTGTCTCATTTCGCTCTTCCCCTTTTGGTTGAGAAGGTTTTCTCAATCCCTTGATGCTGAGTCCCAGCTCATTCTAGGCTTTCTGTCCCATGTTGTCAGGAAGATCCACACCCCTGGGAGTCATGTCCCATGTAGAGAGGGGGAGGGCGGTGAGTTTGCTTGTCGTGTTGGCTGTGAGAGAGAGGCCACATCTGAGCAACAAAAGAGCATCTCTTGGGGGTGACTCTTAGGCCTAATTTTAAGTAGGCTTAGCCTATCCTTTGCAGGGTTAATTTTCATAAGTACAAACCCCATGATCAGGGGCTCAGCCTATAGCTTTGGTTGTCCCCACTGCTTATGAGAATATCAAGAATTCTCCACTTGGGGAAGTTGAATTTTCCCCCTTTCTCACCATTCCCCCAAGGGGACTTTGCAAATACCTTTTTTTTCACTGATCAAATCACTCTAGGATTTATTGGGGCATCACTCTGGACAAACCTACAAAATCTCACGCCCTAGTCACGGTTTCCATGTACTATAGTGTTCAATTAAGCTGTCCACATAAGTTATATTAGGAAATGCACTAGTCAAAATATAAATTTTTTGTACCAAATAAACATTTCTTGCTTTAGTCTCACACATAAGTTTAAGTTTTAAATTATGAATTACCATCCATTTTCAACACTCTGCAATATTGACATTCCTTTGTTCTTCCTCATACTAAAACATTTTTTAATTTGTACATTTAGTCACTATCATTATATACTCTGGGCATTCCTAAATTATACCATCTCAGTCTTTATCATCTATCTTTCCTTCTGATTTCATTTGTGACTCCAGCCCTACCCGTTCTATCATTCTCACATTCAGCTTCATTCAGTGTACTAACATTATTGTATTACAGTTAGGTAGTATTGTACTATCCATTTCTGAATTTTTATAATTAGTCCTGTTGCACAATCTGTATACCTTCAGCTCCAGTTACTCAATATCTACCCTATTTCTATCCCCTGACGGTATCTATTACCAACTGAAATTCTTCAAGTTCATTCACTGTCAATTCATATCAGTGAGACCACATTTGTATCAATTTTGATGATAACTTTGAACTCCCCAAAAAAGCAAAATGTAATCCCCACCCCCACAAAAAAAATCTAATTCTTCTCATTTCTAGACTTATAATACATTACAAAAAATGCTCAATATTCTTATTTGGAATTCCATCGATGACAATTTTGTTGAAGTTGGTTTTCTGTCTTGCTATTTAGGTACCTATATAATACCCTCAATTTTGTCTCAGCCCACAAAGCCTAAAATATTTACTGACACTTTACAGAAAAAGTTTGCCAATCTTTGTTCTAGAGGAAAAAAAATTGAATAGGATTTAGCAGTAAAAGGGAGGGAGCCTTTCCAGCCAAAGAAGACAGCCTGCACATATGAATGAGAACCAGTAGGGCATATGAAAAACAATAAGATCTATTAAATACTCAATACTCATACTTTACCCCTCTTGCTTTTTTGGGATAATCAGTAATACTAATTTCCTCCAGAAGATGGCTTTATTTTCCCCAACATTTTATTATGAAAATCTTCAGACATATAGAAAAGCTGAAAGAATTTTATAGTAAACCCTCCTATATTCACCACTTAGATTCTATTCTCAACATTTTATTATACTTGTTCTATCACATATCTATCCATTTATACCTCTCTCTTCCACTAATCCATCTTGTTTTTTGATGCATCAGTACACCACTCCCTAAATATTTCAAGGATTTCACTTAGTGTTCAACATTTGTTTACAGTTTGTTTTCTGTTGAACCAAAATTTACATGCAACGGAATACTCAAATCTTCACCATGTCCTGAGTTCTGAATGCATAACCCAAAACCCATCAACATATAGAATATTACCATTACTCCAGAAGACTTCCTCACACTCCTTCTCAGATAATCCTTACACCATACCCACAGCCCCAGCCACCATTGTTCCGATTTTTTCCCACCTTAGATTAGTTTTTCATGGTCTAGAACTTGAAATATATGGAATCAGACTGTGTGAACTTTTTAATGTAAAACTTCTTTCATTCAGCATAATGTTTTTGAGACTCATTTTTTCAAATCCATTTTTTCATGTGTTCGTTGTTGATGTGTTTAATCCATTTTATTACTGAGTAGTACTCCATTGTATAAATATAGTATTCTTTATTTATATATTCATCTATACATGGCCACCTAAACTGTTTTCTGTATATAAATATAAATATATATATATATATATATATATTACGAGTAAAGCTGCTATAAACATTCTCTATAAATTCTGCTTTTCCCTTTAAAAAATTTTATATACAAAATAATATAGGTGAGGCTTGTACTTTCTATTTTTGAAGATTAAACTGTAGGACTTGAGTTTTTTATTCCCAAGGTATATTTTAATTGTTTAAAGTTTTGCTTCATGGAAACGTAATTTAAAAAGAGCATGTAAGAATATAGAGATAATTACAATGAACCCCTTACCCATACCCAACTTCAACCATTATCATCAACCATTGTCAATTCCTAGTCAACCCTTTTTCATTCATACTCTTATCTACTAGTCGTGTTGCTGGATTTCAGCTTCCTAGGATCTTGGCCATGCTGCGATAAAGAATTCAGTGGCACAGCACGGCATAGAGTAAGCAGGCAGAAAATTTATTAGATGCACATGTAAGATGATATGCAGTTGTCCCTGGTCCAAGGAACAGCTAGAGAAGTGACAGAAAAATGACCCAGAGAGCAATTCCAGGGTGTAAGTGATCTGGGAGGGTTTTCTACACCGCATAGGGAAGCTGTGGCTGAAAAAGCAGAATTGAGATGCAGAGAACCAGAAACCATCCAGCTAGTGCAAACAGCCTAATGTGCCCTTTGTCAAACTGAGGTCTGGAGCCCTCAGGAATATGGGGACAGGGAGATGGGACAAGAAGTAAACAATGTCGTGTTCCTTGAAGCCCTACCCTCACATGCGTCACCCCCTCCCCATGATCCGCAACCTCCCCACACCCCATGCACCTTAACCCCATCACCTGCCCCCACCACCGCACTGAAGCACCCCCCCGCCCCGCCCCCTCCCCATGCAGCCCCGCCCCAGGCATCTGGGCAAGCCTGTCCAAGCCCAACCCACCTCTCCTGCACAAGCACAAAGTATCACCCTGCCCCTCAACCCCTACCTCCCCTCCCTGCTGCCTGCAGGCGCTCATCTGCACATCTAGGCTACAAGCATTCACCTTCATACCCGGGCCACACCTGCATCCAGCCCATACAGTTGCTCAACCCCGCCCAGGACCCCTGAGCCTTGTGCACACGCACATCAGCATCCAACCCCCTAGAAACATGCACATGCACACCCCCTCAGCTCTAGGCACTGACCTGTGCATCCTGGCCACACCCACTCCCCAGCCCTTGCAGCTCCAATCCCTCTGCGCTGCCCCTGAGCTCTGCACATGGGCACACCAGGGCCCTGCCCCCCAGACCCATGACAGCCACATCACATCCTCTCTGCCGGGTACCCAAGTGTCCGTGCACTGACCTCTTGACTTCTGCACCCCACCACCCCTGCCCCACACATGTGCACAACCCTTGCCCCACCCCTAGCACAAGCACCCTACTCCCACACCTGGCAGGTGTTCTCATGTGCATCTGTGCCACAGACCACACCCTGCACACTCAGGCACCCATATACCACCCCCACCCCCACACATGTGCACCTGCACCAGGGCCCCACCCACCCAACATCACTCACCCAACATCACCCACCTCTAATACATGTCCCACAACCTCTGCGACCTGTTCCCCACCCCTAAACACTCATGCATCTGCATCCCAGCCACCCGGGGCATCTCCCCCTGTATAAGGACACACCTGAGCCCTGCCCTCGCTCTGCTCTGACTTCTGTGTACTCTACCTCACACCTTGACACCCATGACCCACATGCTCAACATACCTACCCGCATCCTGCCCAAGTGCCAGCCGCAGCACATCTTCTCAGTGCCCCCATCTGCCTCCCTCCATACCCTACCACTGTGTTGCCAATGCTGCACCCTGCTCCTGTGCTCCAAGGCCTGCCAGAGCTGCACCTCGCCCCACGGCCCCGACACCACGCCTCCACAACAATGCAACCTGCACCCCGCACTCACATTCACCAGCCTACCGTTCTCAATCTGTGGATATATGTGTGCCATAATCTGTCACCATACTTCTGTGCCACCCCTGACGCTCTGCATCCTGTTTCACACCTGTTTCGAAATCAAAGCTTTAGAGTACTGAAGGAAATCAACTTTCAAAGTAACCCTGTCAAGATATTTACATGCCACAAAGACAACAGAAGATCACTAAGCATGTGAAGATGCAGCCCAATCTAATGACCAAATTAAAACACAGGAGGAGACACAAACTGTGGAACAACTAATCAAAGATGTTCATATAACTCATAAATAAAATCAGTGAGATGGCTAATGACATAAAGGAAATCAAGAAGACACCAGAAGGGCAGGCCACGGTGGCTTAGCAGGCAGAGTTCTTGCCTGCCATGGCAGAGACCCAGGTTCAATTCCTGGTGCCTGCCCATGTAAAAAAAAAAAAACAAGAAGAACACACCAGAAGAGCATAAAGAGGAACTTGGAAGAATAAATAGAAAAATAACAGATATCACAGAGATTAAAGATGCTCTAGACCAAGTGAAAAATATACTAGAGACATTCAACAGCAAATTTGAGGAGGCAGAAGAAAAAATAAGTGAATTATAGGACAGAACAACTGATTTCAAAAACACAAAAGAGCAAATGACAAAAAAGATGGAAAAAATTTTTATTGAATCCCAGGGAAATGATGGACAAAACAAAGCTCACAAATAAAAGAATCATTCGTGTCCCAAAAGGAGAAGAGGAGAGTAAAGGGCTAGGAAGATTAGTTGAGGATATAATGGGGGAAAACACCCAACCCTTTAAAAAGATATAAATGTGGAAATCAGAGAAGCCCAACAAACTCCAAATAAAATAAATCCAAATAGGCTTACCCCAAGACACATATTAATCAGTCTGTCAAATGTTGAAAAGAAGCTGAAAATCCTGAAAGTGGCAAGAGAAAAAGAATCTACTATATATGGGAAATTACAAAAGACTGAGTCAGACTACTCAGCTGGCACTAGGAGGCAAGAAGGCAGTGGTGTGATATATTTAAGATCCTGAAAGAAAGACTTTCAGCAAAAGCTCTGTACCCACCAAAATTGTCCTTCAAAAGTGAGGGAGAGCTTAAAATTTTCACGAACAAATGCTGAGAGAATTTTGTCAACAAGAGACAAGCCCTACAAGAAATACTAAAGGGACTTCTGCCGGCTGTAAAACAAACAGACAAACACAGAAAAGGGAGATCTAGAGGAGGGCACAAAATTGAAAAATGCCAGTAAAGGTACATGTTTTAATCCTAATTGAAAGGATAAAAAGGGAAAGAGGGAAAAGAGTATATACATCTGGCAAATTAAATCCAAAGGATAAAATAGTAGATTCAAGAAATTCCTTCACAGTAATAACTTTGAAGGTTAATGACTAAACTTACCAATTAAAAGATATAAGTTAGCAGAATGGATTAAGAATATAATCCAGCTATAAGCTGCTTACAAGAGACTCATCTTAGACACAAGGATAAAAATAGATTGAAAGTGAAAGTATGAAAAAAGATGTTTCACGCAAGTTGTAACCAAAAGAAAGCAGGAGTAGCTAAACTAACATCTGACAAAATAGACTTTAAATGTAAAGACATCATAAGAAACAAAGAAGGATACTATATATTAGTAAAAGGGACAATTCACCAAGAAGAAATAGCAATCATAAATGTCTATACTCCCAGTCAAAGAGCTCCAAAATACATGAGACAGACACTGGGAAAACTAAACGGAGCAATACACACTTCAACAGTAATAGTAGGAGGCTTCAATACCTCACTCTTCTCTACAGACAGAACAACCAGAAAGAGGGTCAACAAGGAAATGGAGAATTTATACATTTTAAGACATTGAAATTATTCAAAGCACTTTTTCTGATCACAATAGAATGAAGCTGGACATCAATAACCACCGAAGAACAAGAACATTCACAAACATATGGAGATTAAATAATACACTCTTAATGAGTGGGTCAAAGAAGAAATTGCGAAAGAAACCAGTATCTATCTATAAACAAATGAAAATTAGAATACAGCATGTTAGAAATTATGGTGTGCTGGTTTGAAAGGATTTATGTACCCTAGAAAAGCCATGGTTTAATCCTAATCCAATTTTATAGGAGCGACCATTTCTTTTCATCCCCATTTAGCACTATGGGTTGGAAACGTGATTAGATTATCTCCTCAGAGATGTGACTTGCCCAATTATAGGTGTCAACCTTGGATTAGAGGGAGATGTGACTCCACTCATTCCAGGTGAGTCTTTTTTATTTACCGAAACCCTTTAAAAGAAGAAAACGTTTTGGAAAAGGCTAGAGAATCCCGGGAGCAGAGCCGTGAGAGAGCAATGAGAACGTGAGAGCAGACACAGCCAGAGACCTTTGGAGATGAAGCAGGAACATGACCCCAGGGAACTTCGTGAAACAAGAAGCCAGGAGAGAAAGCTAGCAGACTTCGCCATGTACCCTTCCAGCTGAGACAGAAACCCTAAACGTGATCAGCCTTCTTGAACCAAGGTATCTTTCCCTAGATGCCTTAGATTTGACATTCCTATAGCCTTGCTTTAATCTGGACATTTTCACAGTATTAGAACTGTAAATGTGCACTTAATAAATGTCCCTTTTTAAATGACATCCAGGGGTAAAAGTCTCTGTGGCAACATCAGAGAGGACTCCCAGGGATGAATCTGGACATGGCAACGTGGGATCAACAATTCCATCCTGACCAAAAGGGGAAAGAGAAGTGTAATTAATAAAGTATCAGTGGCAGAGAGTGTATATACATTTGCCAGATGTATATACTCTTTTCCCTCTTTCCCTTTTTATCCTTTCAATTAGGATTAAAACATGTACCTTTACTGGCATTTTTCAATTTTGTGCCCTCCTCTAGATCTCCCTTTTCTGTGTTTGTCTGTTTGTTTTACAGCCGGCAGAAGTCCCTTTAGTATTTCTTGTAGGGCTTGTCTCTTGTTGACAAAATTCTCTCAGCAAAAATCAAGGACTTGACTGTTCACCTGGAAGAACTTGAGAAAGAACAGCAAATGAACCTTAAAGCAAATAAAGAAGAGAAATAACAAAGATTAAAGCAGAGTTAAATGAATAGGGGAACAAAAGAACAATTGAAAGAATCAATAAAACCAAAATCGCTTTTAAAAGCGATTCCATTTCTGGTATATTGCATTCCAGCAGCTAGCAATCTAGAACATATGGGATGGAGCAAATGCTGTGCTAAGAGGGAAATGTATTGCCCTAAATGCCTATATTAAAAAACAAGAAAGAGCAAAAATCAAGGACTTGACTGTTCACCTGGTAGAACTTGAGAAAGAACAGCAAATGAACCTTAAAGCAAATAAAGAAGAGAAAAAACAAAGATTAAAGCAGAGTTAAATGAATAGGGGAACAAAAGAACAATTGAAAGAATCAATAAAACCAAAAGCTGGTTCTTTGGAAAAATCAATAAAATTGATGGGCCACTAGCAAGGCTGACAGAAGAAAAGAGACAAGATGTAAATAAACAAAATCAGAAATGAGATAGGGGTCTATCTCTCACAGACCCTGAGGAAATTTTTTTTAAATCATAAGATGAGAGGATGAGCAACTATATGCCAACAAACTATATAACTTAGATGAAATGGACAAATTCCTGGAAACACAATGAACAAGTTACATTGACTCAAGAAGAAATAGAAGGGCAGGCCATGGTGGCTCAGCAGGCAAGAATGCTCTCCTGCCATGCCAGAGGACCCGGGTTCGATTCCCGGTGCCTGCCCATGTAAAAAATTAAAAAATTAAAAAAAAATAAAATCGTAAAAGAAGAAATAGAAGATCTCACAAACCAATCACAAGTAAGAGATTCAATCAGTCGTCAAAAACCTTCCTACCAAGAAAAGCCAAGGTCAGATAGCTTCACATGGGATTTTTATAAAACATTCCAAAAAGAACTAACACCAACCCTGCTCAAGGTTTTCCAAAAAAATTGAGGGAAAAGGAACACTACCTAACTCATTTTATAAGCTAATATCACTTTAACACAAAATCCAGGAAAAGATGCCCAAGAAAGGAAAACTACAACCAACCTCCCTAATGAATATAGATGCAAAAATTCTCAACAAATATTAGAAAACTGAATCCAAAGTGCATTAAAAGAATCATACACCATGACCAAGTGCGCTTTATACCAGGCATGCAAGAATGGCTCAACACAAGAAAATCAATTAATGTCATACAGCACATTAACAAAACAAAAGGGAAAAATCACACGATCATCCTGATTGATGTTGAAAATGCATTTGACAAAATTCAACATCCTTTTCTGATTAAAAACATTTCTAAAGATAGGAATCAACGGTAACGTCCTCAATATGATAAAGGCATATATGAAAAAACCATAACCAGCATTGTACTCAATGGAGGGAAATTGAAACCTTTCCCTGTAATATTGGGAAGGGGACAAGGATGCCCTCTCTCAACACTATTATTCAACATTATACTAGAAGTTCTAGCTAGAGCAATCAGGCAGTGAAAAAGAAATAAAAGGTATCCAAATTAGAAAGGAAGAAGTAAAACTTTCATTATTTGCAGATGACATGATACTACACTTGGAAAATCCTGAGAAATCTACCACAGTTACTTGAGCTAATAAACAAATTCTGTAAGATGTCAGGTTATAAAATTAATGTGCAAAAGTCAGTAATGTCACAGATACACGATTACAAAGGGAAACGATATTGGTAGTGCTTTCAGACAACCATTATTAATTTTCTGTCATTCTACACCAAAAATTAACAAAAAGTGATTTCTTAAAGACTAGCAGTTCGTAATCTGCAATCATATTAATGAAATTTTTCTATTTGTTAGATTTAAATTCATTGAACTATTTAGTCATTTGAGTGGGGTTTTACTCATGCATGATTTCATAAAATCCTGACGTTTCAGCTGGACAATATTGGCTTACAGAGAGCTGCAAATCTCCCAAATAAGATATATTTCATTGCTTAATACTTAAATAATTCATATTTGTTAATATCAACAAAAATCTTATCAGGAAAGTTTAATTTGGAGGAAATTTTATGCTCACATGAAAGTAACAAGTTCACTAAAGTTCTAATTCACTTGAAACTAAAATGTTACAATTAGTAATTAATCTTATTGTTTTTTATTATTTATGGTATTAAATAACTCATTATTTAATTTATAGGAACATCAATTAAATAATTTTTTAGGCAGCGTATTTTGAAGGCTACAAAACATTTTTCTTAGTGAAAAAACATACTGACTAGCTGGCCTTGTGTTCATTTTTTTTTTTAAACTTTTTTTGTATAATATAACATACATACAAAGAAAAGAAATAAGAAAGCAATGGCTTTCAAGGTACTTTTCAACAAGTAGTTACAGGACAGATCCCAGAGTTTGGAATGGGCTACCACACAATCCTCTCATATTTTTCCTTCTAGCTGCTCCAGAATATGGGAGGCTAGAGGGCTTAAATATTTTTCTGTCATCACAATTGGCTTTTTTTCCCCTTCTATTTTTTTTTATTAATTAAAAAAAAAAGAAATTAACACAACATTTAGATATCATTCCATTCTACACATGCACTCAGTAATTCTTAGTATCATCACATAGATGTATGATCACCATTTCTTAGTACATTTGCATCGATTTAGGAAAAGAACTAGCAAAACAGCAGAAAAAGATATAGAATGTTAATATAGAGAAGAAAATTAAAATAATACTACTAATAAAAATATATATATATATATATAAAAAGGAAAAGAAAAAAAACAAAAACAAAGGATACAAACAAACAAACAAACAAAACTATAGTTCAGGTGCAGTTTCATTCAATATTTTAACATAGTTACATTACAATTAGGTATTATTGTGCTGTCCATTTTTGAGTTTTTGTATCTAGTCCTGTTGCACAGTCTGTATCCATTCAGCTCCACTTACCCATTATCTTACCCTGTTTCTAACTCCTGCTGGTCTCTGTTACCAATGATATATTCCAAGTTGATTCTCAAATGTCGGTTCACATCAGTGGGACCATACAGTATTTGTCCTTTAGTTTTTGGCTAGACTCACTCAGCATAATGTTCTCTAGGTCCATCCATGTTATTACATGCTTCATAAGTTTAGTCTGTCTTTAAGCTGCATAATATTCCATCGTAGGTATACACCACAGTTTGTTTAGCCACTCGTCAGTTGATGGACATTTTGGCTGTTTCCATCTCTTTGCAATTGTAAATAATGCTGCTATAAACACTGGTGTGCAAATGTCTGTCTGTGTCTTTGCCCTTAAGTCCTTTGAGTAGATACCTAGCAGTGGTATTGCTGAGTCGTAATCCATTCTGCCAGTCTATGTCATTTGATTGGGGAATTCAGTCCATTAACTTTTAGTGTTATTACTGTTTGGATAATATTTTCCTCTGCCATTTTGGCTTTTGTATTATATATATCATATCTGATTTTCCTTCTTTCTACACTTTACTCCATACCTCTCTCTTCTGTCTTTTCGTATCTGACTCTAGTGCTCCCTTTAGTATTTCTTGCAGAGCTGGTCTCTTGGTCACAAATTCTCTCAGTGACTTTTTGTCTATAAATGTTTTAATTTCTCCTTCATTTTTGAAGGACAATTTTGCTGGATATAGAAGTCTTGGTTGGCAGCTTTTCTCTTTTAGTAATTTAAATATATCATCCCACTGTCTTCCAGCTTCCATGGTTTCTGCTGAGAAATCTACACATAGTCTTATTGGGTTTCCCTTGTATGTGACAGATTGTTTTTCTCTTGCTGCTTTCAAGATCCTCTCTTTCTCTTTGACCTCTGACATTCTAACTAGTAAGTGTCTTGGAGAACGCCTATTTGGGTCTATTCTCTTTGGGGTGCGCTGCACTTCTTGGATCTGCAAATTTAGGTCTTTCATAAGAGTTGGGAAATTTTCAGTGATAATTTCTTCCATTAGTTTTTCTCCTCCTTTTCCCTTCTCTTCTCCTTCTGGGACGCCCACAACACGTATATTTGTGCGCTTCATATTGTCATTCAGTTCCCTGATCCCCTGCTCAAGTTTTTCCATTCTTTTCCCTATAGTTTCTGTTTCTTTTTGGAATTCAGATGTTCCATCCTCCAGTTCACTAATTGTAGCTTCTGTCTCTTTAAATCTACCATTGTAGGTATCCATTGTTTTTTCCATCTTTTCTACTTTGTCCTTCACTCCCATAAGTTCTGTGATTTGTTTTTTCAGATTTTCTATTTCTTCTTTTTGTTCAGCCCATGTCTTCTTCATGTCCTCCCTCAATTTATTGATTTGGTTTTTGAAGAGGTTTTCCATTTCTGTTCGTATATTCAGCATTAGTTGTCTCAGCTCCTGTATCTCATTTGAACTATTGGTTTGTTCCTTTGACTGGGCCATATCTTCAATTTTCTGAGCATGATCCGTTATTTTCTGCTGGTGTCTGGGCATTTGATCAGATTTCCCTGGGTGTGGGACCCGGCTGGTTGAAAGATTTTTCTGTGAAATCTCTGGGCTCTGTTTTTCTTTTCCTGCCCAGTAGGTGGCGCTCGTGGCACTCGTCTGTCTGCGGGTCCCACCAGTAAAAGATGCTGTGGCTCCTTTAATTTGCCAATCCGAATCTCACAGTCGGCCCGGGAAACCGCGCGTGGAGGGGGGGTCGCTGGCCACCGCGGCTTGGGGAGTTCCGGTCCAAATTGCCCAGCTGGCCCGAGACGCCAAGCATGGTGGGAGGGCCCCACTATCCAACATTCCCAGTCAGACCGGGAAGCCACGTGTGTGGAAGGGACCCGGTCGCCAGCCGCCTGGCCCGGGAAAGCGCGCGCCCCTCAGGTATCTTACCGCAGCGGATTCTCCCTGCCCGTTCAGCCATTCCAGAATGGGGTACGCTGTCTTTTTGGTCTCTGTCGTGGCTCCGGGAGCTTTTTCATATTGTTTCTGTTTCTTTAGTTGCTGTTCTGGAGGAGGAACTAAGACCCGCGTGTCTTACTAAGCCGCCATCTTCTCCGGAAGTCTCCCTTCTATTTTTGTGAACAATAACATATTCACACAAAAGCTATAAATTTCATAGCACAGTACCACAATTAGTTGTAGAACATATTTCATAGTTTGACCTGGGTTACAATTTCACAATTTTAGGTTTTTAATTCTAGCTACTCTAAAATACTGGCGACTAAAAGAGATACCAATTTAATGATTCAGTATTCATATTTATTTGTAAAATCCTTTATTCTCTACATAACTCCACCATCACCTTTGATCTTTCCATCCCTCTTTTTAGGGGTATTTGGGCTATGGTGATTTTAAATTTTTGATATTGGAAGGGTCTGTCACTAATATGGGATAGGGAGATGGAACTATCTGATTTTCTGGAGAGGCTGGGTTAGGTTTCAGGATTTATCTGGACCAGGAACCTATCTGGAGGATGTAGGTTTCTGGAAAGTTACTCTAGTGCATGGGACCCTTATGGAATCTTATATATTGTCTTAGGTGTTCTTTAGGATTGGCTGGAATGGTCCTAGTTGGGGGTTGACAGGTTATGATAGGTAACAAGGTCTAATTGGAGCAAAATCCAGAGTAGCCACTCGACTTTATTTGAACGCTCTCTGCCACTGATACTTTATTAATTACACTTCTCTTTCCCCTTTTGGTCAGGACAGAATTGTTGATCCCATGTTGCCATGTCTGGATTCATCCCTGGGAGTCCTCTCTGATGTTGCCACAGAGACTTTTACCCCTGGATGTCATGTCCCATGTAGAGGGTAGGGCAATGATTTCACTTGCAGAGTTAGGCTTAGAGAGACTGAGGCCACATCTGAGCAACAAAAAGTCCTCCAGAAGTAACTCAGACATGTCTATAGGTAGTCTCAGCTTCTCCGCTACCTACATAAGCTTCACAGGAGTAAGCCTCCTGATCAAGGGCATGGCTTATCGACTTGGGTGTCCCTAAAGTTTGACACAGTGTCAGGGGATTCCCTGATGGTAAGATTTAATACCTCCATATTTTTCTCCCATCCCTCAAGGGACTTTGCCAATACTTTTTGATTATCTGCTTAATATACTTTAGGACGTAGCCATGCATTACAATAATCTCTACAGAATTAAAGGACCTCTTTCTTATTCTGTACTCCCCATGTTACAATTGTTCAAATGAGCTATACAGATAGGTTAAATTAGATTATGCACTACAGAAAATTTCAGTTCCAAACCAAATAAAACTTTGTTGCATTGGTCTCAAAGAGTATATGTGGTTCTAAAATACAGACACTGTCTTCCTTACCCCTATGTTCTGAATTACTTTAACACCAACTTGTTCTGCTTTGTTCCTGTCTCTAAATGTCAGGTATATATATATATATATATCTGTTATATACATATATATACACTATATGTTGTCCCATAACAATGTCCCAGATTGTTTTATATATATATAAAACAGTCTCTCAAAATCCAGAAATAATAATCACCACTCCACACTTAATGTGTCTGCTCTAAAAGATTACAATCTAGGACCCTGTTTTCTTATAAGCATTTTCTAAGGTGACCCTACCATTCTTGTTGTTTTGTTTCTGGCTTATTGTCTCACCAAATGTCCCACATGTTCATTCACATCGTTGGATGTCTCATGGCTTTGTTCCTCTTCATAGCAGCACAACCTTAGATCATAAGTATACACCATCATTCGCCAATCTACTTCTCCATCAGTGCATCCTTCAGCCACCTGAACTCATTGGGCATCATGTAGAGGGCCCAAAGTCCACAGTCCATCAGCATTCTTTAGGCTGGTCATAAAAGTGGAATCATACAGTACCTATTCTTTTGTGTCTGGCTAACTTCACTCAGTATTATGTCCTCAGTGTTCATCCATCTTGTCATGTGCTTCAGGATGTCATTTTGTCTTACTAATACATATTATTCCATCATATGTATATATCACATTTTGTTGATCCACTCATCTGTTAATCAGTATTTGGTTTGTTTCCATCTTTTGGTGATTGTGAATAATGCTGCTATGAACATTGGTGTGCAAATGTCTGTTTGTGTCATTGCTTTCAGCTCTTCTGGGTATATACCAAGCCGTGCTGCTGCTGGGTCATAGGACAACTCAATATTTGGTTTCCTAAGGAACCACCAAATAGTGTTCCATAATGGCTTCTCCATTACACATTCCCACCAGCAGTGCATAAGTGTCCCAATTTCTCCACATCCTCTCCAACATTTATAGTTTCCTCTTTGTTTAATAGCAGCCATTCTTATAGGTGTCAGGTGGTATCTCATTGTAGTCTTGATCTGCCTTTCCCTTATAGCCAGTGAAAACGAGCATCTCTTTGTGAGCTTTTGAGCCATCTGTATTTGCTCTTCAGAAAAATGCCTATTCATATCTTTAGCCCATTTTATAATTGGGTTGTTTGTTCTTTTGCTGTTGAGTTGTATGATTTCTTTGTATGTACAGGAAATCAAACCTTTCTCTGATATGCGATTTCCAAATATTTTCACCCATTGCGTTAGCTGACTCTTCACCTTTTTGACAAATTCTTTTGAAGTGCAAAAGCATTTGATTTTGAGGAGTTCCCATTTATCTATTTTTTCTTTTGTTGCTTGTGCTTTGGGTGTAAGTTTAGGAAGCTACCTTCTATTACTAGGTCTTGACGATGTTTCCCTACATTTTCTTCTAGAAGTTTTATGGTGCTAGTTCTTATATTTAGGAGTTTGATCCACTTTGAGTTAATTTTTGTGCAGGATGTAAGATAGAGGTCCTTTTTCATTCTTTTGGCTATTGATATCCAGTTCTTCCATGCCCAATTATTGAAAACACTATTTTGTCCCAGATCAGAGGATTTAGAGGCCTTGTCAAAAATCAGTTGACCATAGACTTGCTGGTCTATTTTTGCACTCTCAATTGGATTCCATTGGTCAATGCTTCTATCTTTGTGACAGGATCATGCTGTTTAGACCACCGTGACTTATAATACTATGCTGGATTGGAAGGATGTATATCACCTAGAAAAGCCATGTTTTAATCTAAATCCCATTTCATAAAGGCAGAATAATCCCTATTCAATACTGTATGTTTGAAACTGTAATCAGATCATCTCCTGGAGATATGAGTTAATAAAGAGTGGTTGTTAAGCTGGACTAGGTGACGACATGTCTCCACCCATTTGTGTGTGTGTCTTGATAAGTTTCTGGAGTCCTATAAAAGGGGAAACATTTTGGAAAATGAGGAGATTTGGAGAGTGCAGAGAGTGCTGCAGCACCATGGAGCAAAGAGTCCATCAGCCAGCAACATTTGGAGATGAAGAAGGAAAATGCCTCCCGGGGAGCTTCATGAAACCGGAAGCCAGGAGTGAAAGCTAGCAAATGATGCCGTGTTCACCATGTGCCCTTCCTGATGAGAGAGGACCCCTGAATGTGTTCACCATGTGCCTTTCCAGACAAGAGAGAAACTGTGACTGTGTTCATCATGTGCCCTTCCACTTGAAAAGAAGGTTTGAACTTCATTAGCCTTCTTGAACCAAGGTATCTTTCCCTGGATGCCTTTGATTGGACATCTCTAAAGACTTGTTTTAATTGGGACATTTTCTCAGCCTTAGAACTGTAAACTAGCAACTTATTAAACTCCCTTTTTAAAAGCCATTCTGTTTCTGGTATATTGCATTCCAGCAGCTAGCAAACTAGAACAAATACATTTCAAAGTCAGATTGTGTTAATCCTCTCACTTCCTTCTTCTTTTTAAGAATGTTTTTAGCTATTTGAGTTCTATTTCCCTTCCAGATGAATTTGGTAATTAGCTTTTCCAAATCTTCAAAGTAGGTTGTTGGAGTTTTGATTGATACTGTGTTGAATCTGTAGATCAATTTGGGTAGAATTGACATCTAAACTATATTTAGCCTTCTTATCTATGAGTAGGGAATGTCTTCCACCTATTTAGATCTCCTTTGATTTCTTTTAGCAATGTTATGCAGTTTTCTGTGTACAATTCCTTTACGTCCCTAGTTAAGTTCATTCCTAAGTATTTGATTCTTTTAGTTGCTATTTTGAATGCAATTTTTTCCTTAACTGACTCCTGAGCTAGGTTACTGCTTCTGTATAGAAATGTTACTGATTTTTGCATATTAATTTTATATCCTACCACCTTGCTGAATTTGTTTATTAGCTCAAGTAACTTTGCTGTAGATTTCTCAAGATCTTCCAAGTATAGTATCATATCATCTGCAAATAATGAGAGCTTTACTTCTTCCTTTCCAATTTGGATGCCTTTAATTTCTTTGTCCTGCTTAATTGCTCTAGCTAGAACTTCTAGTACAATGTTGAATAACAGTGGTGACAGTGGTCATCCTTGACTTCTTCCTGATCTTGGGGGGAAAGATTTCAGTCTCTCTCGATTGAGTACAATGCTGGCTATCAGTTTTTTATATATTCCCTTTCTCATATTGAGGTAGTTAACTTTGATTCCTATTTTTTGGAGTGTTTTTATCAGAAAAGGATGCTGAATTTTTTTTGAATGTTTTTTCAGCATCAATCTAGATGATCATGTGATTTTTCCCTTTTGATTTGTTAATGGTGCTGTATTACATTAATTGATTTTCTTGCATTGAACCATCCTTGCATTCCTGGTATAAACCCCACTTGGTCATGGTGTATAATTCTTTTATTGTGTTCTTGGATTCAGTTTGCTAATATTTTATTGAGAATTTTTGCATCTATGTTCATTAGGGAGATTGGCTTGTCATTTTCTATTCTTATAACATCTTTCCCCAGTTTTGGTATTAAAATTATATTAGTTTCATAATATGAGTTATGTAGAGTTCCTCTTTCCTCAATTTTTTGGAAAAGTTTGAGTATGATTGGTGTTAGTTCTTTTTTGGAATGTTTGATAAAATTCCCCTGTAAAGCCATCTGGCACTGGGCTTCTCTTCATAGGAAGATTTTTGATGACTGATTGAATCTCTTTACTCGTGATTGGTTTGTTGAGATCTTCTATTTCTTCCTGAGTCAGTGTGGCTTATTTGGGTATCTCCAGGAATTTGTCCATTTCATCTGTGTTGTCTAGTTTGTTGTCATATAGTTGTTCATGGTATCCTTTTATGATTTCTTTTATTTCTTCAGGGTCTGTGGCAATACACCCCTTCTCATTTCTGATTTTGTTTATTTGCATCCTCTCTTTTTCTTTGTCAGTCTTGCTAGTGACCCATCAATTTTATTGGTTTTCTCAAAGAACCAACTTCTGGTTTTATTGATTCTTTCTATTGTTCTTTTGTTTTCCCATTCATTTATCTCTGCTGTAATCTTTGCTATTTCTTTTCTTCTATTTGCTTTGGGGTTAGATTGCTGATTTTTTCTAAAATTCCTCCAAATGTGCTGTTAAGTCCTCAATTTTTGTTCTTTCTTGTCTTTTAATATAGTAATTGAGGGCAATAAATTTCCCTGTAGCACAGCCTTTGCCACATCCCATAAGTTCTGGTAAATTGTGTTCTCATTTTCATTCATCTCCAGATAGCTACTGATTTCCCTAGCAATTTCTTCTTTGGCCCACTGGTTGTTTAAGAGTGTGTTCTTTAATCTCCATATATTTGTGAATGTTCTCATTCTTTGGTGGTTGAGATCCAGCTTCGTCCCATTGTGACCAGAGAAAATTCTTTGAATAATTTCAATGTTCTTAAATTTATAAAGACCAGTTTTGTGCCCCCGCATATGATCTATCCTGGAGAATGTTCCATGAGCACTAGAGAAAATGTATGTGCTTTGGGGTGCAATGACCTACATACATCTGCTAGGTCTAATTCATTTATCAAGTTATTTAATTTCTTTATTTCCTTGTTGATCTTCTGTCTGGTTGTTCTATCTATAGAGAGTGGTGTATTAAAGTCTCCTAGTATTATTGTTGAAACATCTATTGCTCTCTTCAGTTTTGCCAATATCTATCTCACTGTATTAGTTAGGGTTCTCTAGGGAAACAGAATCAACAGGAAACACTCACAAATATAAAATTTTTAAAAGTGTCTCACGTAACCATGGGAACGCAGAGTCCAAAATCCACAGAGCGGGCTGTGAAGCCAACGATTCCAATGGAGGGTCTGGACAAATTCCACAGGAGAGGCTTGCTGGTTGAAGCAGGAAGAGAGCCTGTCTCTTTTGAATTCTCCTTAAAAGGCTTCTGGTGATTAGAGTAAGCCTCACTCATTGCAGAAGACATGCCCCTTGGCTGATTACAAATGGAATCAGCTGTGGATGCAGCTGACGAGCTCATGATTTAATTCTATGAAATGTCCTTGTGCAACAGACAGGCCAGCACTTGCCCAAGCAGACAAACAGATACCACCACTTGGCCTAGTTGACACATGGACCTGACCATGACACTTTTGTACTTTTGAGCTCCTTAATTGGGAGCATAAACATTTATGATTGTTATGTCTTCTTGGTGAATTGACACTTTAATTAGTATATAGTGTCCTTCTTTGTCTCTTATGAGATCTTTACATTTAAAGTCTGTTTTGTCCGATATTAGTACAGCTACTCCTGCTTTCTTCTGGTTACAACTTGAGTGAAAAATCTTGCCAGATCTATATAGTCTTTTCTCTCTTTCTCTCTGTATTCTTTAAATTACTCTTAGTGGTACTCTTCAATTCTGTGCCCTCCTCCAGACCTCCCTCTGTTGTCTTTTTTTTTTTTTTTTCAGCTGGCAGAACTCCTTTTAGTATTTCTTGTAGGGTCGGTCTCTTGTTGACAAATTTTTTCAGTACTTCTTTGTCTGTGAAAACTTTAATCTCTCCCTCAACTTTGAAGGACAATTTGGCTGGGTACAGAATTCTTGGCTTGAAATCTTTTTCTTTCAGGATATTGAATCTATCATACAATTGTCCTCTCACCTCCAGGTTGCTAGTTGAGTAATTCGAACTCAGTCTTATTTGGTTTCCCTTGTATGCAGTAGATCATTTTTCTCTTGGCACTTTCAGGATTTTCTGCTTCCCTTCAACATTTGACAGACTGATTAGTATGTGCCTCGGGGAAGGTCTATTTGGATTTATTCTGTTTGGCATTTGTTGAGCCTTATTATATCCTTTATGAAGTTTGGGAAGTTTTCCCTCATTATATCCTCAACTACTCTTCTTAGCCATTTACTCTTCTCTTCTCCTTCTGGGACACCAATGATTTTTATATTTGTATGCTTTGCTTTGTCTATGTTTTCCCTGATTTCCAATTCAATTTTTTTCCGTCTTTTTTGCCATTTGCTGTTTTGAGTCTTCAAAGTCAATATCCTCTCCTCTATATCACTTATTCTTTCTTCTGTCTCTTCAAATCTGGTGTTGTGTGCCTCTAGTATGTTTTTTATTGGGTCAACAGTCTTTAATCTCCATGATATCTGCTATTTTTCTATTTATTCTTTCAAATTCCTCTTTATGCTCTTCTACTGTTACCTTGATCTCTTTTATGTCATTTGCTATCCCATTTACTTTGTTAAGTAGAACTTTATGAACATCTTTGATTACTTGTTCCAACGTCTGTGTCTCCTCTGGTGTTTTAAATTAGTCATTAAGCAGGGCTATATCTGCCTGCATTGTGATATGCTTAGTGATCTTCTGCTGTCTTCATGGTATGTAAATATCTTGATTGGTTTACTTTGGAAGTTGATTTCTTTCAGTAGTCTAAGGCCTTGTGTTTGTGGGATGGTTGTACAGCAGGGAGCAGGGTACAGGGTGGAGCACTCAGTGTGGTGATTTTCAAGGCATGTATAGGCACAGGTTGGAGATCTTACACTGATGCTTGTGAACATGGGCATCCAGCAGCCAGGAAGGATGTACCTGTGCAGGTGCACCAGTCCAGATGGTATAACCCTGGTATGCATTGGTCTAAGGCATGGGGAACTTTGTGCACATGTGTAGAGCTGTGGCAGCAGGTCAGCATTATGCCTTCATGGATTGGGGGCAGATGTGACCTGGCTGCACAGGTTATCACTTTCTCAGAGCTGGGAAGTGAGGCTGGGGGCCGAGTGCACACGTGGCTCTTGGACTGCTGTAAAGTGTGGTTCCCAGAGCTGAATGATGTGACTGGGGGCCCGTGTGCATGTGTGGACCTGGGAGTGCTGTAAACAGATGTGCAGAGCTGGGGTGGGAGGGTGGAATGAGGCTGTGTGACACTATGGACAGGGGGGCAGGGGTAGCCTTGCTATGGAGGTTAGTTCCTATAGCATTTATGTGCGGGCAAAAGCCTGTGGGGAACAGGGAGGGGGAAGTAGTGCTCAGGAGGGGTGCAGGAGAGGTGGGCTGGGCTGCACTTGGGGTGAAGATGTGGGGAAGGTACATGCCCTGTGGGCTGGTGGGCTGGGGGCATCTGAAGTGCGGGTGATGGGAATCAGGTACATGGGGTGTGGGATGAGTCACCGGTCATGGGGCTGCCCTGGTGAGGGTAGTGTCCCACAGAACAACAGCCTGGCTTACTTCCTAGTCCAGGGCTCCCATCCGTGCAGTACCATGGGCTCCGCAACTCTGTGCCAGGCTCCAGCTTTCTGTCTCTCAATTCCTCAGCCTCTGCAACCAGGGCTGCCCCATGTGGTGCAGAAGGCTCTCTCAGGTCAACCGCACTCCTGAATCACTGCCTAAGTCTCAGTCCTGTCCCTTCTCTAACTTTCCCATGGAGCAGGGCTTATCTCGAGCTACTCTATTCCTATTGTTTTTATTACATTCATATTTTAGAGAATGTCAACAAAACACCAGGGTATGTTTTGCTATAGACTATTGTATTAGTTAGGGTTCTCTAGAGAAACAGAATCAACAGGGAACACTTGCAAATATAAAATTTATGAAAGGGTCTCACGTGACCGTAGGAATGCAGAGTCCAAAATCCACAGGGCAGGCTGCGAAGCCGACGACTCCGATGGATGGCCTGGATGAACTCCGCAGGAGAGGCTCACCAGCCAAAGCAGGAATGGAACCTGTCTCCTCTGAGTCCTTCTTAAAAGGCTTCCCATGATTAAATTTAGCATCACTAATTGCAGAAGACACTCCCCTTTGGCTGATTACAAATGGAATCAGCTGTGGATGCAGCTGATGTGATCATGATCTAATCCTATGGAATGTCCTCATTGCAACAGACAGGCCAGTACTTGCCCAATCAGATAAACAGGTACCACAACTTGGCCAAGTTGACACATGTCCCTAACCATGACAGAGCTGAAAGCAGTGACACAAACAGACATTTGCACACTGATGTTCACAGCAGCATTATTCACAATCTCCTAAAGATGAGAACAATCCAAGTGCCCATCACAGATGCGTGGATTAACAATGGTATATACATATGATGGAATATTATGCAGGATTAAGATGATATGATGTTCTGAAGCACATGACAAGATAGATGAGCCTTGAGGACATAATTCTGAGTGAAATAAGCCAGACACAAAAGGATACATACTGTATGATTCCACTTTCATGACCATAGTAAAGGTAAAATCAGAGGTTTATAATACAGAATATAAGAGACCTGAAGATACATGGCAGCTTGAAATGGGCAAACAGTTAGCTAATGAGGTTGAACTCCAATGTAAGGGAATAGATAGAAGTGAAGGTGGTTCACTAGTGGGTCTATAAATGATATTACCATATTGAAGGTGAACATGATTGAAAGGGATTGTATAGACTCATGTGTCCTACCAATTAACACTACAAATATAAATAAGTTCTTGCATGAACTAATGCAAGGGTATGTATCTTGTACAAAGAGTGTATAATTGGGGTTGTAAGGGGGAAAATGCTATTGCATGCTATGGGCTATTTTAGCAGGAAAACATCAACAATACTACAGCAATACCAGGGGTATATAATGGGGGGAGCGACAAGAGTCAGGGGGAAGTTTGGATTTTCTATTTGGTGAGGATGTGTTTATTGGTTATCTTTCTCTTGGGAAATGAAATTATCTAAAATTGAGAGTGCTGAGGGACTGTTGACTTCGGACATTATACATGAGGCTCAGTAGATGGAGGTGGCTGAAAGATGCACTGAATGAGAAGTAGATTGGTGAATGATGGTGTATACATATAATTGAATATTGTGCTGCTACGAAAAGAATGAAGCTGTGAGGCATGCAACAATGCGAGTTGTTGTGGGACATTTGATGGGGCAAAATAAGCCAGAAACAAAAGAGAAAATATTGTATAATCTCATTTAGAAAATACTTATAAGAAAATTTGGGCCTAGATTATAAGCTCTTATTGCAGTTACATTTTGTCCACAGTGGTAATTTTTGTTTCTGGATTTTGAGAGGCTGTTTTATATATGTATAACCTGGTATTTAGAGATAAGAATGAAGCTGACCAGGTCAGGATTAAGGTAATTCAGAATACAGAATACAGGAAGACATTGTCTATATTTAGAATGTCACCTACTCTTTGAGACCAAAGGAAGAAAGATTTATTTTGTCCAGAGCCTAATTTTCTGTAGCATATAATCTAACTCAATCTGTCTGGATAGATCATTTAAGCAATTCAAACACAGGGAGCCTAGAATAAGAAAGAGGGCCTTAACTCTGTATAGCTTAATGTAATGCCTGGATACATCCCAGAATATTCTAGAATTAAGCAGATAATCAAAAAGTGGGTGCTTCCTGCTGGGAATCTCCAGGGCTCCAAGTATGATCATCCACTTCATCCTGGAGTCTGAAAGGAGTTGGAGCCTTAGGGCAAAAGAGCAGTGTCTGAGTGGGTATCATAGTGCTACCTAGGGTCTCCCAAAACCACACTCTTCCTTGCACAGCAATTCAATGCTAAGGAGCCTCTTTTAGGAGAGTCGGGGCAAGGTGGGCGGGGATGGGCAGGGCAAAGCAGCCAGGGGAACCCAGGTCTGCAAGCCCATCAGAACTGCCCAGGATTTGGGAGGATCAGATCTCATCAATGATGGGAGCAGCCGCCTCCCAGGAACAAGTTATGAAGAAAAGCATCCTCCATATCTCTTGGCCTTCCACCGAAGTCCACAAACCTTCAGCTGCTTCCACCCCCTGGGCAGACATGGGATTTGCTGGGAGCTTTTGTGCCTCCCTGGGAGCCCAGTCTGTCACCTACCCAGTCAGCTGGGCTGTCATAGGGGCTCCCTGTGCCTTCTATCTTTACTTGGGTTTCCCGCTGCAAGCATACACAGGCCCTTGGACCTCAACATGGGTACTCTTTGGCAGTTATCTCTGGATGGGGCATCTACCTCCAGGTGCCTGGATGTCTTCCATTTGGTCAAGGGGTGCCTCCGCCTTTGATCCCTGGGTGGAAAGTCAATACCCAGCCCCCTTGGCCTGCAGCATATTTCTTTACCCCATAGACCACCCTCTGCCATATTCATCTGTCCCTTCAATTCTGAGCAAGAATGTCTTCCACACAGTTTGGCAGTTCTGCAGGAAGCTAAGTATAGAACTGCCATATGACCCAGCAATACCATTGCAGCAATACTCAGAGGACATGATGGCAAGGACACAAACGGACATTTGCACACCAATGTTTATAATTGCCAAGAGATGGAAATAGCCCAAGTGTCCATCAACAGACGAGTGTCTAAAAAAGCTATGGTATATACATATGATGGAATATTATGCAGCTATAAGACAGAATAAAGTCATGAAGCCTATAACAACATGGATGGACCTTGAGGAGATTATGCTGAGTGAGATTAGCCAGAAACAAAAGGACTGTTGTCCTTTTGTTTGGTCTCAGTGTCTCAGTTCTATGGTCTCAATGATACAAACTAACATTAGTGAATGAACTTGGAGAATTTCAGCTAAGAACAGAAACCATCAGGAGATAGAAATAGGGTAGATGTTGGGTAATTGGAGTGAAGGGATATAGATTGTGCAACAGGACCGACAGTAAAAAATCAGAAATGGATAGCACAAACCTAACTGTAATACAATAATGTTAGTATACTGAATGAAGCTGAATGTGAGAATGATAGAGGGGGGAGGGCTGAGGGCACAAATGAAATCAGCAGGAAAGATAAATGATAAAGACTGAGATGGTATAATCTAGGAATGCCTAGAGTGTACAATGATAGTGACTAAATGTAGAAATTAAAAAATGTTTTAGTATAAGGAAGAACAAAGGAATGTCAATATTGCAGGGTGTTGAAAAAAGATGGTAATTCATATTTTAAAACTTTAACTTATGTGTAAGACTAAAGCAAAAAATGTTTATTTGGTACAAAATGTGTAATTTGACTAGTGCATTTCCAAATATAACTTCCGTGGACGGTTTAACTGAACACCATAAGTACCTGGAACCTTGAGTAAGGCGTAAGGTTTTGTGGGTTTGTCCAGAGTGGTGTCCTGATAAATCCCAGAGTGATTTAAACAGCAAATTAAAAAGTATTTGCAAAGTCAAAAAAAAGTATGTCTTCCACAATCTTATCCAGGTGCAATACCAGTCTCCAACTTGGCCTCTGGGGCGGTAGTGAGGGATCCATTCAGAGCAGTTTATGGCTTGAAGAAGAGCAAGGTCCCTCCTCCAGAATTGGTCTCTCCATTCAGGATATGGGCACCCATACTGCCCTCCAGCCCAGAACTCTTCCCTCTCCTGATGTGCCCAGCACAGAACTTCAGCCTTATCCCTTCCTGTCCTGCTCACCTCAGTCATCCTGTAGAGCTCCCCATGGCCTCTTTGAGCTCTAATCAATCCTCTACACAATTGCCCCACCCCCCTCCATGATCAAAGACCAGTCACACGAGGTCCAGTAAGCTGGAGTTTCTGCTTGCAGTCTTACATTTTATCTTTTAATATTTTAAGCTATAAGTTTCTCATTATTCTTCAGTGAATAGGGCATACCCATTGGCCCATACAAGGTTATTTG
This sequence comes from Tamandua tetradactyla, assembly GCF_023851605.1. Lineage (NCBI taxonomy): Eukaryota > Metazoa > Chordata > Mammalia > Pilosa > Myrmecophagidae > Tamandua > Tamandua tetradactyla. The sequence goes on from NC_135336.1 coordinate 45,746,652, forward strand.
TTAATTGCTTTTCATTTTCAGTTTTTTACCCTACAACCCCAAACTCTGCACCCTTGCCCCATGCCAAACCCTTCTAATAGGCTAGCATTCTAATATCTTTGATATTAGGCCCTTAATTATGCATGCATCAACCTGGTAAAAATGAGTTTTACATGTTATGTTCTTAAAGTACCTAAGTGATGTTTTAGAAAATCTCAGTTTTTTAATACTTTATAGGTTGACCCAATACTTAAGATCCATCACAGTTCTGTATGTTCATTTATTTCCTGGCTTCAATCTGCTGTAAAGAAGGTCATAGCATGCTTCAGCACCGTCTGCTCTTCTCCTCCCCAAATGAGGGTGTCTTCAGTTCTCTGCAGCAACTATTACCCAGCAAGCCCAAAGGAAAATCAAATCCCCCTGACATGGTCTCTTAGGGCCTGAATGAACATTTTTCAGAGTCATGGGAACATGACTGATTTTACTGAGGCTGGCCAGGCCATTCTCCAGAATGGTTTCATCAGCTTCTACATCCATTAGCATGACCTGTGTTCCCTGCCCCACATTTACTGTGATACCCATTTTTAACTTGCCATATTGATTGGTGCAAAGTGTTATAATTGTTTTAGTTTGACTTCCTGTCAGCCATTTGGGCTTCCCTTTCTATAAAGCCACATATTGATTTAACTTACTTATTTTTAAATAAGGACTATTAAATTCTAGATATTAATCTTTGTCAATTTTGCACATACAAATGCCTCCTCCACATCTGTGTCTATACTAGTGATTTTCAAAGTGTGGTCCCAAAGTTCAGCATCAGTATTTCCTGGGAAATTGTTAGAAACACACATCTTCAGCCCTGCTCCAGACCAAAAAAACAAAAAACAAAACAAAAAAAGTATTGGCAAAACCCCTTGAGGGATGGGAGAAAAAACATGGAACTATTAAACTTTACTACTGAGAGAACCTCAGATACTGTGTCAAACGTTAGGGACACCCAAATCAATAGGCCAAGCCCATGATCTGGAGGCTTGCTGTTGTGAAGCTTATGTGTATGTAGGGGAGAAACTTAGCCTACCTATAGGTATGCCTAAGAGTCACCTTCAGAAGACCTCTATTGTTGCTCAGATGTGGCCTCTCTCTCTCTAAGTCCAACTCTGCATGTGAAAGCATTGTCCTCCCCACTATGTGGGACATGACGTCCACAGGTGAAAGTTTCCCTGGTGGCATAAGAGATGACTCCCAGGTTTGAGCCTGGCCCTGATGGGCTCGACAATGTCATCCTGACCAAAAGAGGGTGTTCTAGTTTGCTAGCTGCCGGAATGCAATATACCAGAAACGGAATGGCTTTTAAAAGGGGTGATTTAATGAGTTGCTAGTTTACAGTTCTAAGGCCAAGAAAATGTCCCAGTTACAAGAAGTCTATAGTAATGTCCAATCAAAGGCATCCAGGGAAAGATACCTTGGTTCAAGAAGGCCGATGAAGTTCAGGGTTTCTCTCTCAAGTGAGACAGCACATGGCAAACACAGTCAGAGCTTCTCTCTCAGCTGGAAGGGCACATGGCAAACACAGTGTCATCTGCTAGCTTTCTCTCCTGGCTTCCAATTTCATGAAGCTCCCCGGAAGGCGTTTTCCTTCTTCATCTCCAAAGGTCACTGGCTGGTGGACTCTCTGCTTTGTGGTGCTGCAGCATTCTCTGCTCTCTGAATCTCTCATTCTCCAAAAGATTTCCTCTTTTATAGGACTCCAGTAAACCAATCAAGACCCACTCAAATGGGTAGAGACATGTTGTCCCTTAATCCAGTTTAACAACCATTCTTAACTAAATCACATCAACCAGCGAGATGATCTCATTACAGTTTCAAATATACAGTATTGAATAGGGATTATTCTACCTTTAAGAAATGGGATTTATATTAAAACATGGCTTTTCTTAGGGGGCATACTTCCTTTCAAACCAGCACAGAGGGGAAAGAAGTATAACAGTATCAGTGGCTGAGAAAGTTTAAATAGAGTCAAGAGGCTGCTCTGGAGGTCACCCTAATGCAAGCTTCAGCTGGACATTGCTACCTATCATAACTTGCCAAATCCCAACCAAAACTATTCCTGTCAATCCTAAAAAATACCTAGGGCATTATATAAGATTCTACAAAGTTTCCATGCACTAGGGTAACCTTCTAGAAACCTACAACCTCCAGATGGGTCCCTGGACCAGACAAGTCCTGAAATGCAGAGGGGCCAGCCCTTTCAGAATATCAACTAGCTCCATCCCCCTACCCCATATTATCAAGCCCCTTTCAACATGAAAAGGTTGGAATTGGCATAACCCAAATACTCATAAAGAGTGGGAGAAGGATCAAAGGTGATGGCGGAGTTATACAGAAAGGGTCATGTTTAACAAATGAGTATGAGTACTGAATCATTATACTGATGTGATTGAATACTGAATGATTCTTTTGGCCTTAGAAGAGCTAGAAATAAAAACCTAAAATTATGAAATTGTAACCCATACCAAATTCTGAGGTCTGTTCTGCAACTGATTGTTGGGATATACTTTGAAATTTATTGCTTTTATGTATATATGTTATTTAAAGAGAGAGAGGAGTATAACAGAGCAAATGGGATTTGGCAAATGAGTATGACTGTTGAATCATTATATTGATATTTCTGTTGGTCTCCGCTGTATTGGAGCAGCTAGGAGAAAAAAACAAAAAATTGTGGAACTGTAACCCATACCAAACTTTAAAATCTGTTCTATAACTGCTTGTTAAAATGTAGTTGGAAATTTATTGCTTTTTTTGTATATATATTTCACAATAAAAAAAAAGTGAAAATAAAAAGACATGCAGGCACTCTCCCAAGTAAAGAAAGATGAAGAGAAAGAGACTCCCCAGATCGGGACCATCTGCTTTTGTTTTGCTTTATTTTCTTCCTTCGGTCTTCCTTGTTCGAGGTCCTTCCTCTTACCCTCAATTTTCTCCAGGGCAGTGCCTGGTGGTAGAGAGTACATTGGGTGAGTTCGTTGGTTTCACCCTTCTCCATGGATGACTTAGGTAGGGGTCATTTGGCTTCAGATGGGTCAGCTGCCTAAGGGGTGTTTCCCCTCAAGTGGGTCACGTCCCGGCAGGGTGTCTGTACCAAACTTGGGCCCTGATAACCTTGATCAACCATCTCTGTTCAAGGGCTACACAGTTTTTTCCCTTTCTGCCTGTTCTAGACTGCCTCAGTAGTAGCAATAACCCCCAGATATCATAAGGCAAATCTCAGACTTCATATTATTTTATCTGGAAGTATTTAGTACATATCTGTATTTAAGACTGTAAAAAAATTTTATGAAAGCATAACCACAGAACCATCATCACATGTAAAAAATTAGCAGTACAAGGGCAGGCCACAGTGGCTCAGCAGGCAAGAATGCTCACCTGCTATGCTAGAGGACCCGGGTTCAATTCCTGGTGCCTGCCCATGTAAAAAAAAAAAAAAAGAAAGAAAAAAAAGTAGCAGTACAAGCAGTGTGGACAACCAAAGCTATAGGCTGAGCCCCTGATCATGGGGTTTGTACTTATGAAACTTAATCCCACAAAGGATAGGTCAAGCCTACTTAAAATTAGGCCTAAGAGTCACCCCCAAGAGAGCCTCTTTTGTTGCTCAGATGTGGCCTCTCTCTCCAGCCAACACAACAAGCAAACTCACCACCCTCCCCCTATCTACGTGGGACAAGACTCCCAGGAGGGTGGACCTTCCTGACAACGTGGGACAGAAATCCTAGAATGAGCTGAGACTCAGCATCAAGGGATTGAGAAAACCTTCTTGACCAAAAGCGGGCAGAGTGAAAGGAGACAAAGTGTTAATGGCGGAGAGATTCCAGAGTCAAGAGGCTATCCTGGAGGTTATTCTTATGCATTAAGTAGATATCACCTTGTTATTTAAGATGTAATGGAGTAGCTGGAGGGAACTGCCTGAAAATGTAGAACTGTGTTCCAGTAGACATGTTTCTTGATGATGATTGTATTATGATATAGCTTTCACAATGTGTCTGTGTGATTGTGAAAACCTTGTGTCTGATGCTCCTTTTATCTACCTTGTCAACAGATGAGTAGAACATATGGAATAAAATTAAATAAGGGGAACAAATGTTAAAATAAATTTAGTTTGAAATGCTAAAATAAAAAATTAGCAGTAATTCCTTAACATCATAAAAAATCCAGTTGGAATTCAAATTAACCCAATGAGTTAATTTCTTCTTCAATCAAGGCTGAGATAATATCCAGAGGTAGTAACTGGTTGACATGGTTCTTAGACCTCTTTTAATCAACCGGCAGTCAGTTACAGATGTACTAAAAGAAAAATTTTCATGCCATTTAGGATCTCAGAGTTACACTGAGCAATTCATGCATCAGGCAACATCCTATTCAGTAAATGCAAGGGAGCTCCACCCAGGAAGTGGAAAGAGGAAGTTTTTATAAGAGAACCCTGAAAGCAAGTGAAAAAAATCTTCTGATAGGCTGATGTTACCTTTCCATTTTGTATAAGGGGGTCTTACATAGTAAGGAGCAGATATATATTAATTAGTATTGTCCATTCTGATAAACTATTTCTCCTAGACTAAAATTGATTTATTACTACATGTTGCTTATCTACAACCCTATAGTGTTCATTTTTTTGTCTTCTGGAAAATCCCTTCTGGGAAAGGGGTCCCTCTCAGCAAAGCCCAATGCAGGTGGGCATTTAACGTACTTAATAGGTAAGTGACCAGTGCAGTCACACAGGGCCAGTGCTTCAAACGGTCTGAAACTTGGGGGTTTAATGCTCTATGGTGGCTGTATTGAAAGTTTTAATATTATCTTTGAATTTGTTTTGTAACCACAATAGAGTAGGAGAGTGGAATAGAGCATGTACAGAGGCTTGGAGCCTGCCTCAGCTCACATACAGTACCATTTTCTGCTGCAGTCCTAGACCAGTCCTCTATCACCTGTTGCCCAGTCACAGGACCTCCTCCTGCCTTCTCCTGGCAGGAACCATTGCCATCCTCTACACAACCAACCCACTCCCCAGCTGACAACACCTTACATTATGCAAGCAATTTGGTGCCCCACCCCTGATCCAGGTACACAAAAGTTGGTCTGAGAGGATTGCCCTCTGCTGTGGGCTGGGGCAGGAGGCCTGTGAAATGGAGATGGCTGGCTGAGTTTTCCAGCTGCAGCTGGGACATAAGTCCAGCTGGAGCTGGTCCAATAGGAGAGAGCATCGGCAATTGATGGGCAACGTGTGTGCCCAGGCAAGCTGCTAGGAGGACCTGCTGGGTATCCGTGAGAGTTTGCACTGGCCCTGCCAGCATCCTCCTGCCTGAAGAACGAGGTCAAACAGCACATTAAAAACACCATTAAACAGAGAGAGAGAACTGCAGAAGAAAGGAACGGTTTTTTATTTTAGTATCTTTCACAGCACTTTTTTCCCAGTTTTTCGAACAAAGGGTCCCACACTCATTTTGCTCTGGGCCCTCCAAAGTTATTTATGTAGCTGGCTCTATTCACAGGTTCTAATCAATCTCTCTCTCTCTCTCTCCAGAGTTGCTTGTGCTCAGAGAACGTCAGGCACTGCTTTTTTTGTTTCCTAGTCTTGTACTCGAGTTTCCCATCCAATTCAATAACTGCCTCTTGCCTCTTAAGCAGTAGTACCCAGCATCACAAAACGAATCAAGAGACTGAGGCCCTGGCACAGCCGATTCATCTGGCCACCGTCGTTTTCCCCTGGCTTTGCCTCTCTGTGCCGCATTCCGCCGGTCGCACCCGGGACAACTCCGCAGAGTTCCTCTCGACCCGCAGTCATTTTGCGGTGCTAATATATATAAGGCATAATTCCTGGCACAAAGAAAGCACGGAATGAAATATTATAATTAATGCAAATCTCCACCATGCACAATCCCATTAGTACAATCTGGAAAATAGCTAGGAAGATATTACTCTTTTGCAAATGGTGAAACTATCAAAATCTAATTTTGTTGGTTGAGGAAATGGGGCGACATGAAAAGTAAAATGTTACGTCTTTAGATTTTTTACCTGTGAGGAATTCGTCTCGGTCACTAAACTATGAGAGAGAGAAAAGGGAGAGCCGCTGGTTCACATATTCTGTAGCAGGTGGATGGCTCTAGAAACCCCTGACCATAAGAGAAAATAACTAACACAGAAACGAATTGCCCGCCTACCTGTGTAAATCTCGCCGCCGTCCTCCAGCCACCTTGCGAAACATTTATCCAGTTGGTCGCCTTTCGAGAATGACGTCATCGTAGGGCGACGGGGCCAGGGAGGAAATGTGGGAGGGGTTTCTCTGCGACGTTATAAACTGGCTTCCCATGATCCTCTCCTTCTCTTCGCCATCTTCCCGGTCCCTAGGCGTCTGCAACCATGAAGTAAGTAGGAATACTATTACAATCTGTTTCCATCCTTGGGCAGGATTGTCGCCCTGTTGTTCTGGGCATGGCCTTTCTTTACCGTAGCCTCCTACCCTAATGGGGCTTCACTCTTCCTTATAGGGTGGAGCTCTGCAGTTTCAGTGGGTACAAAATCTATCCCGGACATGGGAGGCGGTACGCCAGGACCGACGGGAAGGTAAGAGGCACCGTAGGATAAAGACAGCTTTTTGTTCTCGGGGGAGCGGACAAATCGACTCGGCAGATTCATTTTCGACATCACCCCTGGTCCTTGAAAGGCCTCGGGAAACTTGTGTGCAAAATTTGTAAGGATCTGATGTCTCCAAGTGAAAAAGGTCTTGGGCCTTGATCTAGTGTAGGGGTGGGCTTTGTGCAATTTTAATAGCCCAATGTAAGGGAAATAACGGGCTACCGAGACATCTGGCTCTTTTATGGACACTAGATCCTCCTGGAATCCTGAATGCCTCGCCGGATTTGACACTCCTCCTTCCCCCACGCTACAAGCTTATTTGTCTGCTTTGGAGCAACGAACGACCAAACGCAAAGATATTCGTGATGCCACCTTGCTAGCTACCTGCCAGTAGTGCAGTACAAGCCTTTTTTTTGTCTGTGTGAGCTTCAGGTTCATCAAATGAGACTAGGACTAGAATCCTAGGGATATCAAGCTCAGCGCCCCCTCACCCCCACCCCCACCCCCGCAAGTGTAGTTTAATAGGTAACTACAAACTTGTCATGACAGGTTTTCCAATTTCTTACTGCAAAATGCGAGTCGGCATTCCTTTCCAAGAGGAACCCTCGGCAGATAAACTGGACTGTTCTCTACAGAAGAAAGCATAAAAAGGGACAGTCGGTAAGTGAAACGCCCTTTGATGTTATGGTTTCTTGAAGTTATTTTAAGCTCTCTGAGCATCAGTTTTCTGCTCTGTAAAATTGTGCTTAAATGAAACTATGTGAAAGCGCTCCAACTATAAAGGATTAAACAGTGAAGAGAAACTGATCATATAAAAATATATCTGCTTATATCTCTCAGGCTCACAGTAATAGCAAGTTGGAATTTGAAAGTATACTCTTGTGTGAGTCAGATCAATACTAAATATACTTGGATTATCCGGCACCTTGGAGGGATTTAAGGTGTTCAGTGCATGGAAATTGAGTAGTTAACTACAGTAACTTAGTTTTGATTATTATACGGTAGGAATAGTCCTAACATAGACAATAGTGGAATCTTCCAGGAAGTAGTTTAATTCGTTCTCAAGCCTAGTGGATATGTTTTGTTCACTTTTCGTGCCCTTTTCACTTGATGTACGTGCTTTGTGAGTAACAGAGTTTGTCATGGTATAGGATTCAAGCGCCTTGGAATCGTTAGGCCTAAATGCCTTCTCTTAAGTAAGTCAAAGATACTACTATGTATTGTGAAAGTGCTATCATATATAAAACATTGTTAAAGTTTAGAGGAAGAAAAGTTTTATTTCCAGTTTAAATAAAAAATGGATTTTAGAGAAGAAAAATATTAAACCAACTGGTAAATACTGGCATTTCCTACAAGATTTCATCCTGACGTTTACTTCAGTTGAACACAAACCTGCCCTGTTTTATGCCTTAAAAGTTTTAAGGTATTTTTGCACAACCTTGTCCTCATAAACAGTGTATAAGCTTCTGATCATCGTTCTTAGAGTTTAACTTTTTGTCTTTAAAGTAATAAAAAAATTCCAGGTATTGTAGTAAATGGTTTATCCTAAGTGGAAAACTTACAGCTCCATATTTAATATTGAATTAATTTTTGTTGGATGTGGATCTTAAAAGACTTAATTCCTCATCTTTTTATAGGAAGAAATTCAAAAGAAAAGAACCCGCCGTGCAGTTAAATTCCAGAGGGCTATCACTGGTGCATCTCTTGCTGATATTATGGCCAAGAGGAATCAGAAACCCGAAGTTAGAAAGGCTCAACGAGAACAAGCTATCAGGTGAGGATTGTTTTCAGTATAAGTGTTTTGGTTATTGGGATGGATTTTTGTGTTTTGATACTTTTATCTATATGGGGATTTTCAGTAAAATATTTAGGTTTATATTATAATATTTTATAATGTAAAATAAGTTGCATAATACAGTGGTAGAATTCTTGCCTGCCATGTGGGAGACCTGGGTTTGATTCCCGGTCCATGCACTTCCAAAAAACAAACAAACAAGCAAAACAAACAAAAATTCAGCAAACGGTGCTGTAGTAATGGGATACGCACATGGAAAAATAATGAAATGTGACCCTGCCAAACAGCATACCAAAAAAAAAAAAAAGCCTAAGATAAGGCTGCAACTCCAACCAAAATTGCATAATACAATCTAAAATGTTAAATTGACTTGGGTTTTGTATTTATCCTGCAAATAAATGGAAATGGAGGAGGATGATGATAGTTCTCCTTCTCCAGGGCTTTGTTAATCTGTACTTTCAGAAGTGAAGTGCTTGGCCCTAAATTATTTTTAATCCCACAGGGCTGCTAAAGAAGCAAAAAAGGCTAAGCAAGCATCTAAAAAGACAGCAATGGCTGCTGCTAAGGTATTTATGGGGCTTTTCTTGGATTTCTTAAATAAGTCAACAGGATATCTTATTTTAATTCAAATAGTGGTGAAGGTTTTAAGAAATGTAGTGCAGGTCACTGATAGAAATGATGTTAGTAACTGATTTCTTAGTGAGTGGTTCAGGTCCCCTGAGAGATCCCTTCTGCCAAAGTCAGATGAGTCCATCCATGCTAGAAAGGAATTTACGAAGGGGGAAATAACAATGGCTTTTTATTTTAAATCTTATTTTGAGATAAAAGTTTCAAGAATAGTACAAAGAGTTAGTAACAAAAATATAGACTATTCACATTTCACCAGTTTTGCCACTAATGTCCATTTTCTGTTCTAAGATCCAATTAAGGATCCCACAATGCATTTAGTTGTATGTCTTTACTCTGTAATCTGTGACAGTATCTCATTCTTTCCCCTACATCATAGAGTGGCCTTTTAAACATTTTTATATCCTACTTAAGATTAATGTTAGGAATGTAGTTAAATAAGAAAGCAATCTAGAATACTTAGAGAATCTGGACCTAGAGGAAGGTGATAAAAAAGAAAGAGCTTGGTGAAATAATGCCACGAAATCCTATCTTTTTTTACAGGCTCCCACAAAGGCAGCACCTAAACAAAAGATTGCGAAGCCCGTGAAGGTTTCTGCTCCCCGAGTTGGTGGAAAACGTTAAGTTGGCAGATCAGATTTTTAAATAAAGATCTTGACTCAGACATGTACTGGCTTTTTTTATACCCTTAAAACCAGAGGTATTTGACCTGCATAGTACAGTTGAACTATGTAGTTAAGGGTTTTTTTTTAAGAGCTAAGCATTATTCAAGGGTTTGTGTCACACTTTTTAAATAAATTATGTTCTTGTTAAATAGCTTTAACTATTTTAAACTTTAAATACACTTTTCCATGAAATGGAAATACTTGCTAAATCTGGATTAATAGATCAGAAATAGAATTAAGTTATTGCTTTGATAATAAACATTTATTCTGTATTGGGTTTGCTTTGCATTCCTTGGCATCTTACATCTTACCATTTGCTGCTCCCTGAGCTAGAAAGTGCTTAAAACTTATTAAGCAAGAGCAGATTATTTTATTAATCTTATTATTTATTAATCTGCTCTTGGTTCCAGAAAATGAACAGCACTCCTCCTTTGAGAAAGGATCTGTTTTACAATCCCAGAATAGCTTGTTGAGTTAGGGATTTGACAGAGCTATAGGCAATTACAAAGTATCTGAGTTGTCTGTTTATACTGAAGCAATGTATATATGGGCATATAAGGAAAATATTAGTCACTATCATTTATATAAGGAATAGGCTTATGCTTCTGCAGAAGGTAGATAGGCTTTATCATAGAGCATTTGTTACTTGCCTAGCTGTACAAATTGACAAAAATAAAATAAACCACAGTCCCCTTTTGGAGTATGGTTATTAAGATTATTTTGAATACCTTGGTTAAAACTGATTTGCAGAGCACCTACTACATGTCAGGTGCATGACATTCTTGAGCTCTGTCCTTTCAGTGGTAGAGGTATCCCTGTGTTTTAGATAAGGAAACCTGTTCATAGATGTTCACTACTCCGTAATTTTGCATACACCTCTACCTTATCTCCCCACCCTCGTTGACTTTTTTTTCTACATTTTTATTGAGAAATCTTCACACACAGTCTATCCATAGTATACAATCAGTGGCTCAAAATATTATTGCACAGTTTGTATTCATCACTATGATCATTTTTAGAACATTTGTATCATTACAGAAAAAGAGAAAACTCATACGTCTCATATCCCTTATCCTTTCCTCTCATTGACCAAAGGTATTTCAATCTACCCAGGTTTTTTATTTATCTCCCTATTTTATTTTTAAGTTGGTTGTCCCCACTGCTTGTGAGAATATCAGAAATTCCCCAGTTAAGTATTTCCTCCTTTCTCTCCAGTCCCCAAGGGGACTTTGCAAATACTTCCCAAATTTCTCTGGGATATAGCAGGGCATCATACTAACCTGAAAAAACCAACAAGATCTCATGCCCTATGGTGTTCAGATAAACTGACCATACAAGTTAAGTAATGTGCTATGCAAGATATGAATCTCCCTTTGGGCTTACACAGAAGGTGAAGTTTTAAAATATGGACCATATCATCCTTTATCCTGTAATCTGATTTACCTTAGTCTTTTCCAGAGCAGCCTGGTCACTTCTTCAACTGTTAATGGCTTGTATATGGGGTAATGTTGACTTTCGTAGCTTCAGGGCTCTAACTCCGAATGTTACATAAATACCTGAAGTTTCAGGGAATGACCAGGTTATACACAAATAGCTCAATATCTCAGAATTTAGAAATAACAGTTATAACTCCTGAATATATGTGACTGCGACTCCTGAATGTGTGTGATTGCCATAAGAGCTTACAATCTAGGAACCTTAACAATAGGCCCCAACCTGATAACCCATGCTCTTGACTTCCATTCTCTGAGTTTGTATATTATAGTTAGTCCGTACGAATGAGGGATGATAATATTTGTCTTTGTTTCCGGCATTTCATTCAACATAACAGTCCTTAAGGTTCATTCCCTAATTGCATGCCTCATAACATTAACCTATTCTTGAAACTAACAGGAAACTTCTTCCAAGAGGCCTTCCCAGGGTTTCCTTTTCCGCAGCCTTCCAGAGCAGAGTATAACTTTTTCTTTGTCAACTATGTTTTTTATATATATACACAAACACATACAAATAAGAGACTGCTCATAATTTCTTACACAAACTTGAGAAACATGCTTTTACACATAGGAATACTAGCTGAAAGTAAAGTCAACACCAACCACTTTCCCCCCATCTCCATTCTGTCCAAAGGATGGAACTGATTTTTCATTCTAATACTTAGAAGGAATTCAGGCCATGTTAATAAGCTTTGGGGATAACGAATAACAACAATCCCATTGGGGAGTTGAGAATGTATAAACAAACATGTGCAAGTAAGATACGTAAAACTGAAAAAGAAAAATGCAACGTATACTGGCTGGCTGGCCTTTTTACATAAAAGGAAAGCTTAAATATTAAGATTTCACTTGAAAAAGGCTTTGTTAATGTAATGATGTTTTCTTTATCTAAAATTACAAGGAAAGTAAGGTCATTTAGCTGTTACCAAGCAAAGTTTACATAACCAAATTAAATCTCCAACTTGAATGCAGAGTTCATGCTTTTTTAAAAAAAAAAAAAACAACAAAATGTCTCCTTAGAACACTATTCTGGTCTGAATGTTGGGTTCTAATAAAATGGAACCGCCCATTGTGATTACCTTTTGGCTCAGAATGAACTGTAAATAAACACTACTTACAATACAGCAAGTTTAGACAATTTGTAATCTAAAAAATATTCTTTTACCAATCAGAAAGCTTTAAAAAAAAAATCTCCATATTTGCAAAAAGGTACAGAATAGGAGAATCGCTAAATGTATTAGTAGACCTCTGAGTGTGTCTGGCTGCAATCCAGGGACATCTTTTAAACTTAGATCTTCTTTAGTAGTAGTGGTTGCCACTTCCACAACTTTTGTCATTTCTATATACTTGACCTGCATTATTAAATCTTAGGTAAAGATTTTGTTTAAATCTATTAAGTTTATTTTGATTTTTGATGCAAATGTACTAAGAAATGATGAATATGCAACTATGTGATGATACTAAGAATTACTGATTATATATGTAGAATGGAATGATTTCTAAATGTTTTGTTTGTTAATTTTTTTTAATTAAAAAAATTTATTTTGATTTTTAACTTTATCATGAAATACAACATATATACAAAAAGCAACAAACTTCCAAGTATATTCCAACAAGTAGTCATAGAACAGATTCTAAAGTCTGGTATGGGCCACAGTTCCGTGCTTTTTTGTTTTTTCTTCTAGCTGTTCCAAGACATTGGAGTCCAAAAGAAATATCAATATAATGATTCAGCACTTATACTCATTTGTTAAACACAACCTTCTCTGTATAACTCCACCATCACCCTTGGTCTTTCTTCCACTCTTTAGGGGTATTTGAGCTATGCCCATTTTAACTTTTATGTTGGAAGGGAATGTCTAATATGGGATAGGAGTATGGAACTAGTTGCTATTCTGGAAGAGCTGGCCCCTCTGCATTTCAGGACTTAACTGGTCCAGGGATCCCTCTGGAGGTTGTAGCTTTTGGAGAGTTACACCAGTGCATGAAACCTTTGTAGAATCTTATATAATGTCCTAGGTATTCTTTAGGATTAGCAGGAATAGTTTTGGTTGTGGTTTGGCAAATTATAGGTAGCAATGTTTAACTGAAGCATGCATAAGAGTGACCTCCAATGTAACCTCTTGATTCTACTTGAACTCTCTCAGCCATTGATACCTTATTTGTTTCACTTCTTTTCCCCTTTTTGGTCAAGATGGCATTATTGATTCCACATTTTATTTTGTTTTTAATTTTTTAAATTAGCTTTACATACAATAAAGTACTCACATCTTATGTATATATTTTGATGAGTTTTGACAATAGTCCAATTTCTTTATCTTCACCGGTTGATGACTCTTGGGGTTATTTTCAGGTTTTGGCTGAAAGTAATGTCTCGTAGTAAGATCTCTTCACCATCTCTGTATAAATATCTGCAGGAACATACATTTCAATTTCTCTTGGATATATACTTAGAAGTGGAATTATTGGGACAGATGATAAAGTTATGCTTAACTATCAGCAATGTTTGTGAATTCCCAACACTTGGTACTGTTGGTCTTTTTAAGTTTACCATTCTAAAGAGAATATATAGTAGTATTTCACTGTGATTTTTATTTGCATTTCCCTGATGAATAATCATGTTGAGCATCATTTCATGTAATTATTGGCCATTTATATACTTTTGTGAAGTAGAAACTTTGTTTTTTGGTCTATTTCTAGTTGTTTTTTGTGTGTGTCTTATCATTGAACTGTAAATGTTTTTTACGTATTCTGGCTAAAAGACTTCAGAAATCTTTAGTTTTTGGTTTTACTATCTGGAAAAACCAGTCACTATTGACTAATGATTTCCCCCAAACCATGAGAAATCTTGCAGATCAAGCCAAACTTAATTTACTAAACCTATTCATTAAACAGTCTTCATGTCTTAGAATGGGAGGATTAGGGGAGGATATTTGTAGGTTTTTAGGCAAGTGTGATTTCTGGGACAGGATAGAAAGCAGTGTCCAAAAAGGAGACTAAAACAAAATTGGGGAGGGGCGGATAACAAAAAATTGAAAACTTTTTATTTTGCCAAGTTATGACATTAAAACAAAGTCAACCTCTGACTATTCCCAGTACTATTTCACAAAAAGATTTTTTCCACAAAAAGTAATGTCACGTAGTAAGATCTCTTCACTGGTGACTGACAATTTCTGAGTAGTGTGGATTAAAAATATGAAAGCAATAGGGAATAGATTTCAAGAAACTTGACTTTGAAAAGGAGGGAGAACAATTGGGGATGGGAATTCAAAGTAGGAAATTTTTGTTTTTATTTTAAAGTGGGCTGCTAAATACATATATTTAGAACTGAGATAAGAAAAAAATAAAGTTGAGGGCTGAAGGCACTGGAGCAGTTTCTAATGACTTGTACCTGAGGAAGTTAATTAGAAAGTTTTTTTTTTTAATTTTTTATTAATTAAAAAAAAAATTACAAGAACGAAACACAAACATTCCCAGCACATACACTCAGCAATTCACAATATCATCACATAGTTGCATATTCATCATCATGATCATTTCCCAGAACATTTGCATCAATTCAGAAAAAGAAAAGAGAACAGAAAAATAAAACAAAAACAGAAAAAAAAATTTACATACCATACCCCTTACCCCTCCTTTTCATTGGTCACTAGCATTTCAAACTAAATTTATTTTAACATTTGTTCCCCTTATTTTTATTCCATATGTTCTACTCATCTGTTGACAAGGTAGATAAAAGGAGCATCAGACACAAGGTTTTCACAATCACACAGTCACATCGTGAAAGCTATATCATTATACAATCATCAAGAAACATGGCTACTGGAACACAGCTCTACATTTTCAGGCAGTTCCCTCCAGCCTCTCCGCTACATCTTGGATAACAAGGTGATTATCTACTTAATGCGTAAGAATAACCTCCGGGATAACCTCTCAACTCTGTTTGGAATCTCTCAGCCATTGACACTTGGTCTCATTTCACTCTTCCCCCTTTTGGTTGAGAAGGTTTTCTCTGTCCCTTGATGCTGGGTCTCAGCTCATTCTAGACTTTTTCTCAATCCCTAGATGCTGAATCTCAGCTCATTCTGGGATTTCTGTCCCACGTTGCCAGGAAGATCCACACCCCTGGGAGTCATGTCCCATGTAGACAGGGAGAGGGTGGTGAGTTTGCTTGCTGTGTTGGCTGGAGAGAGGCCACATCTGAGCAACCAAAGAGGTTCTCTGGGTGGGGAGGGGACTCTTAATAATTATAAGTAGTAGCCTTAGCTTCTCCTTTGCAGGAATAAGTTTCATAAGGGCAAGCCCCAAAATTGAAGGCTTGGCTTATTAAATTGGTAGTCCCCAATGCTTGCGAGAATATCAGGTCTTCCCTAGGCAGGGATGTTTAACATTTCCACATTTTTCCCCAATCCCTGAAGGAGACTTTGCAAATAGTTTTTTATCTTCTGCCCAGATTATTCTGGGATATATCAGGGCATCACACAAACCTGTACAAACCAACGAGATCTCATTCCCTATTCAAGGTTCCATGTAATTATGGTGTTCGAATAAACTGACCATACAAGTTAAAGTATATACTGTGCTACAGGTAATATAAGTTTTGTACCAAATAAACTTCTTTCAGTCTCACACAGAAGTTGAAGTTTTAAAATACAGTCAATATCATCCTTTATCCTTTAGTCTGATTCATATTAATCCTAACCAGATCAGCTTCATTCATATATCTAATTGAAGCCTGATTTCTATTCCAGTTTTTTAATAGTTGCTTATGCGGTAATGCCGATTTTCATAGTTGCGGAACTCTAGCTCTAAATTTCAGGTATTGCACAGAGATACCCATGTACCAGGGAATCACCAGGTTATACACAAAGAATTCAGCCTCAGAATTTAGAAATAACAGTTACACACTCAGGAATAGAATGTGACTCCCGTTAGAGCTTACAATCAGGAACCTTTACTGTTTAATCAGGGTTCTCAAGAGAAATAGAACCA
This sequence comes from Tamandua tetradactyla, assembly GCF_023851605.1. NCBI lineage: Eukaryota > Metazoa > Chordata > Mammalia > Pilosa > Myrmecophagidae > Tamandua > Tamandua tetradactyla. The sequence goes on from NC_135336.1 coordinate 45,762,824, forward strand.
ACAGGAGATATCTGTAAATATGAGATTTATACAGGCGTATCGTGCAACTATGAGAATGGAACAGTCCAAAATCTGTAAGGCGGGTTATAAAGCTGGCAGCTCCAATGAAGGGTCTGGATGAATTACACAAGAGACTCACTGGCTGAGGCAGCAGTGACAAAGTCTCTCTTCATCCTTAAAGTCTCCAGCTGTTAAGACTATCTCTTTGCGGGGAGGTGCACCTTAGTTGATCGCAGATGTGATCAGCCACAGATGCAATCAACTGACTGATGAACCTTAGACATTATCCCATGTGAGGCTGAAGCTTAAGAAGTAACAACTGCTTAAATAATTTAACTAAAACATACTCCTAGACTAATTGCTGCACTGGCATATGAAACAACCAATTTCTATCAAAAAGCTGATCATACTTTGTCCAGTTTGTAGCCTATACACTCATTCTGTGAAATGGAGAAAATATCTTCATTTGAAAATGTGTTTTTACACAGCTTATACTTGCTATTATCATGGTCAGACTTTGTTGGCTAGTGAGAAATGTGGTGAAGCAATCAGTTCTCCCCAAGAAGCAAAAAAATTTTATGCAAAAGCAGAAGCATTATGCAAAGAATATGAAGAAACCAAAGGACGTGGGCCAACAGTCAAAATTTCAGGACAGTTGTTCTCTAGGAAACATGGAACTCTTGTGAAGATTACCCTAGAAAAAAAGTCAGAGAGAAAATGGATTTATACCAAATCCAAACCAGAAGAAGTAGTAAAACCTGTGAAAGAACCAGATATCAAACCTCAGAAAGACACTGGGTGTTACATCTCATAAAATACATTCACAAAATGTTCACTTTGAATTTTATACTACAAGATAAACCATGGGACTTCAGATTTCTTAAAATGATTTCTCTGAAGACTGTATAAAATAATTTATTATATTCAGAGGGACTCTGCTTTCAGTTTATCTGTTCTTAATTTGTGTTTGGTGTTATATTTAAATGTTCTTAATTTTTAATATAGTAGAGATGCTTCATACTTTGTTCCAGGTTCTCCTTTTTTATCAGGACAGCATTCTGAAGATTTTAGTGTGCCGCTAAAGGCTGTTTTGCGGGTTGGCTCTTTTTTGAACTCTGGGTAGTTTCAGGTAAAGATATTCAATTATAGGTCAGAATCATATGGTTTCAGATAAGTTTTTCTATCTTCACAAAAAAAGTTTCCTTTCCTTCCTCTATTTTATACCAGAAGAATGACAGGAATCATTTTTCAACAGAGATAGTTATTTCCATTCATCATATTAATTGTAGCAGAGGCTTATTATGTTTTGAGTCATATATCTTTTCTGTGGGAAAAAAAGTCACTTGTGGCTAAAGATGAGACTATCACTCATACCAATTCCCTTATATATAATAGAATGTACAAAAATGAGCAAAAGACTTGAACAGACACTTCTCAGAAGAAGCAATACAAATGGCCAAAAAGCACATGAAAAGATGCTCAACTTCCCTCGCTATTAGGGAAATGCAAATCAAAACCACAATGAGATATCATCTCACACCCACCAGAATGGCCATTATCAATAAAACAGAAAACCACAAGTATTGGAGAGGATGTGGAGAAAGAGGCACACATCCACTATTGGTGGGAATGTCAAATGGTACAACCGCTGTGGAAGGCAGTTTGGAGATTCCTCAGGAAGCTACGTATAGAATTGCCATATGACCCGGCAATACTGTTGTTAGGTATCTATTCAGAAAACATGAGCGCAAGGACACAAATGGATATTTGCACACCAATGTTTATAGCAGCAATATTTTACAATTGCGAAGAGATGGAAACAGCCAAAATGTCCATCAACAGACAAGTAGCTAAGCAAACTGTGGTATATACATACAATGTAATATTATGCAGCTGTAAGACAGAATAAGGTTATGAAGTATGTAACAACATGGATGGACCTTAAGGACATTATGCTGAGTGAGATTAGCCAGAAACAAAAGGACAAATACTGTATGGTCTCACTGATACAAACTGACATTAGTGAATAAACTTGGAGAATTTCATTGGTAACAGAGACCATCAGGAGACACATGGTAAGATATTGGGTAATTGGAACTGAAGGGATACAGACTGCAACAGGACTGATTGTAAAAACTCAGAAATGGATAGCATAATACTCCCTCACTGTAATACAATAATGTTAGAACACTGAATGAAGCTGAATGTGAGAATGATAGAGGGAGGAGGGCTTGGGGCACAAATGAAATCAGAAAGAAAGACGATAAAGACTGAGATGGTATAATTTAGGAATGCCTAGAGTGTATAATGATAGTAACTAAATGTACAAATTTAAAAATGTTTTTGCATGAGGAAAAACAAAGGAATGTCATTACCGCAGGGTATTGAAAATAGATGGTAATTAATATTTTAAAATTTTAACTTATGTGTGACACTAAAGCAAAAAATGTTTATTTGGTATAAAATTTATATTTTGGCTAGTGCAGTCCCTAATATAACTTACGTGGACAGGTTAATTGAACACCATAAGTACATGGAACCTTGAGTAGGGCATAAGATTTTGTATGTTTGTCCAGAGTGATGCCCCAATAAATCCTTGAGTGATTTGAACAGTGAGTAAAAAAGTATATGCACAGTCCCCTTGGGGGAATGGTGAGAAAGGGGGAAAATTCAACTTCCCCAAGTGGAGAATTCTTGATATTCTCACAAGCAGGGGGGACAACCAAAGCAATAGGCTGAGCCCCCAATCTTGGGGCTTGTTCATATGAAACTTAACCCCACAAAGAATAGGTTAAGCCTACTTAAAATTAGGCCTAAGAGTCACCCCCAAGAGATGCTCTTTTGTTGCTCAGATGTGTCCTCTCTCTCCAGCCAACACAACAAGCAAACTCACCGCCCTCCCCCTGTCTACCTACATAGGACATGACTCCCAGGGGTGTGGACCTTCCTGGCTACGTGGGGCAGAAAGCCTAGAATCGCTAGGACTCAGCATCAAGGGATTGAGAAAACCTTCTCGACCAAAAGGGGGCAGAGTGAAATGAGACAAAATAAAGTGTCAATGGCTGAGAGATTCCAGAGTCGACAGGTTATCCTGGAATATGTGTTATTCTTACACATTAAATAGATATCACCTTGTTAGTCAAGATGTAATGGAGAGGCTGGAGGGAACTGCCTGAAAATGTAGAGCTGTGTTCCAGTAGCCATGTTTCTTGAAGATGACTGTGTAACTATATAGCTTTCACAATGTGACTATTTGATTGTGAAAACCTTGTTTGTGATGCTCCTTTTATCTACCTTATCAACAGATGAGTAAAACATATGGAATAAAAATAGATAATAACGGGAACAAATGTTAAAATAAATTTAGTAGATTGAAATGCTTGTGATCAATGAAAGGGAGAGGTAGGGGTATGGTATGTATGAATTCTTTTCTGTTTTTTTTTATTTCTTTTTTGAATTGATGCAAATATTCTAAGAGATGATCATGATGATGAATATGCAACTATGTGATATTGTGAATTACTGATTAATATGTAGAATGGAAAAAAATAGAATGTATAATTTACTGGAAAATCAGTATTTATAGGTATTTTGAGACCATATAAAGACTCATTTCTATGCTCTTAGCCCTGTGCTTCATTTTAGTCTCAATAAACCTGCCATGATTTTTACAAGTTCCCTTTCTAAATGAGGTTTTTACTTAAAGGACAGAACTTTGTAGCAGCACTTAGTGTTTCCATATGAGAGAAGACATGGAAAAATGTTTTTTGAACATGTCAAATATGGCATGATGGAAAGAAAAAACTCTAAACTTAAATGAATTGTGTTGATGAATTGCACTGACAGCTCTCTACTTCTTTTTTTCTTTTGGTACAGCAGGTTCCAGGAATCGAACCCAGGTTTCCAACATGGCAGGCGAAAATTCTGCCACTGAGTCAGCATTGTACCACCTTCCCTACTTCTTTTTAAAAGAAGTTAGAATAAAATGTTTTGTTACCTAATTTCAGCATACATTGTTTTTATATGGTTTTCTAATATACATGTCCTGTCAGAATAGTATTACTTTAGGCCAAAAGCCATAGCAAATACTTAGCAAACAAATGTAGATATAGTAGCATATTTAAAATAGATGGTTATGTTTAAGACAGAATTAGTTTAGTATATACACAAACTTAAGAAATAGTAGATGCATAATACTTTAACAAAAGTCACTTATCTGTTGGTATATCTTCTTTTGATCTCCAGGGACTTCAGTCAGTTTTCCTATTTTAAATGAGATATATGTTCACTTAATAAAAAAAAATAATAGCATATGTCTACTGGGAGCTTAAGATGTAATAGGCATTGTGCTGCGACTAGAATCCCCACAGCAACTCTGTGAGAAATAAATATCATTATCCTGAAGAAAATCTGTATAAAGTATTGATATCAGAACATGCGTTTCATTACAAACAATAGATCAAGCCTATCTGAATCAATATTGTTTTCAAATAAATAGTTACTGAAACTACATATCATACTTTACACTCCTTAGGCTACATAGAATCAGTGAGGCTTTGTTTTAATACATGGAAATGCTAATTACTCTTTTTAATGTCACATTTTAAATCTGAAACTACATTTTCCAAAGTAAATGGAATAATAACTAAACAGACATTTAATTTTGTTTGACTATCTACAGAAAAACATCTTATTTAATTTCACTGTATTTGTGCAGTCCTTATTTAATAAAATCATTGATGTTTGCTATATGCCATTTATATGATAGTAATGATATAGCTTTCACAATGTGACTGTGTGATAAAACTTTAAACAATATTTGATGCCAGTTTATTGCTCTGCCTATAGAACATATTAATCTTAGGCACTAGTTCTTCTTAACGTGGTTACTAAATTTCACAACTGACAGTTTTTGGATTACAGTACCATATACAAAATGGAAACATAATGTGTTCAATGCTTCTGTAAAACTCAGTAAGGGCGGGCCACGGTGGCTCAGAAGGAAGAGTTCTCGCTTGCCATGCCGGAGACCCAGGTTCGATTCCCAGCACCTACCCATGCAAAAAAACAAACAAACAAAAAAACATGTCAATAAATACTGGTATAACTTGAAATCAGCAATTGGCAGCTTTGACATGGGCAGATAATAAATATCCTATTAACTCACCCAAGGTGACACTATATGATGAAAATATCCCATTTTATATAATATTGTTTGAAAGGGCATTGAAAATTTTGGAGATTTAATAATTGTAAAGAAGTTGCATGAACATTATAGTGTAGAGAGTTGTAATTATCTGTGCTGTCACATACATTTAACAAGTTATCTTTTTATTTATGAAAATAAAATACAATTTTACATATTTAAAAAAAGGTGAAAGTGAAACTACAGAAGACACACATTCTCTTATCAGAAAAAAAGGATGTTAGTACACCAGGAAAAATAGGAGGTATAAGTAAGTCTTGGTGAAATTACGAAGCAAATTAAAATACAATATGATTAAGCAACTAATGGAATGTATTTTTTAAAAAAGATCCTTTTGACCTTGGTACTTGGAATATTCCCCTTCAAGAGATATAAGTTTGGTTGCAAAGGATCATGCTCTATAGTGAATAACATTTCCATAATAACGTGAAAATGGAATGGTTATAGCTTCATGAATCAATGTGATCTGCCTTGAACTTTTTATCCAGGGAACTACAAAAAAGAAACAGAGAACAACTGAGTCCGGCTGATATACCAATAATCCTTCGTAGGGCTAAATAATACCTCTGCCCCTGCAGAAAAGAAACAAGCCATGCCTACACCAGCAAGTCTGTTTATTTTCACTAGATAGATCTCTTTCTGCAGAGATATCCAGCCTGTCCAGTTGCAAAATTAATGAAACATAGACCAAGGACATCCCATCCCAAGCAACTCACTTAGCTCTCTCCACCCTTGCTCCATGCTCCATGCTCCATATTCCCCTATACCCTCCCTATGTTCCTAACTGCATATATACTGCTTGCCCAAAACTTGCCTTTTGAGCAGTAAGTTTCTGTTGCTGTTCCACATTAATACAAAGTATAGAAGAAGTTCATTTAATGAACTTCTTCTATACTTTGGCTTTCAGAGTCTGTTTCGAGCAAAATAGTAGTCAATAATATAAATACTATTTTTAAGAACAAGAACTGATTTGAGGGTGTGAAGTGAGGATAGTACAGTGGTAGAATTCTCTACCTGTGAGAGTGTCTATGACTTCCCCCAGCAGGCACTCCTCAGTCTCTTAACCAGCCCAAACCTATTCTCCTCTGCATAAGCTTTCAGAACATAAGCCCACCTTCCACCTCGGACATGAAAGCAGATAGGCATGTTGTCCTGTAGCTCATGCATTTCCCAAACAAAGAAACCAAGAAAAGACAAACAAATAAAAAATTAAACAAATGGTGCTGCAATAATGGGATACTCAAATGAAAAAAGAATGACGTGTGATCCCACCATACGGCATACAAAAAAAAAAAAAGAATTGATCCATAAAGAATATATATTAGTCTTATTACAGCAATAAATCTAAAGATTATAAAATCTAACAGTACAAAACTAACATTATAGTTAAAGAAACCAAGTGTAAAATCTATGGGACAACTTGTCTTCCTCACAGTAGGGAAGTAAGATACACTGTTGAAAGTTTATACATTATTTAAGGTCATAAACATAATAATAGAAATAAAAATAATTTTATAAATTTTTCAGGGTGACAGGAAAAAGTATAAGCAGAAGGACTCATCTTTCATTACTATAACAGAGATTGCATGAACAGCCAACATTTACTGAGGCACTCACTGACACTTTACATTAATCCTTTAATTCAATATTCAAATTCTCTCACAAAATAGGTCTTATTATTATGCCCATTTTACAGGTGAGAAAACTTAGGCAAAAATATCTTAATAATTTGGCCACAGTCATAAATTATAAGCAGCAGAGCCAGGATGAGAACCCAGGCTGTCGGACTTCAGATCTGCGCTTAACCACATCTATGGAGGAGTACACTTCCTCTGTGGAGGAATCAAAAGATACCATATAAAGCAGAGATATCAAGATTTAACTATGTAATATATAATAAGCACTGACTGCTGGGAATTCATGGACACACTCTCAGCTGCTATCTCCTAACCCTCACCTACCCCTGTCCCCTGTGATGACGTTTCAATCTGTTTCCATTCCACAACTTGGAGATGTTAAGTCTAATGAAAAGGTCTGAGCAGACATTAAACCCAGAAACCAGGAACAAGCAGCGCCAGATGCTCATCAAGGCAAGAATTGTAACTGTGGCAAGACCCCATCTCCCCAGTGTGGATAAATACCACTCAAACAGTATAAATCTGTCTCGCTTCTCTAACATGAAGTGGGGCATGTGGAGCTACCATCTATAGACTCCAACTTGAGCAGTTTGGGCCACCCCAGAGACTGGCCATATGGAATTTCTCTCCCTGCTCTTCTGGACCTTTTGTGCTATGTAAGTAACAAAGTGTTCATTTGCTGAAAGTTTTGCCCTGCCCTGAGCCTGTGTTCCCACAAGGCACTATGTAGCAACTCACTCCACACTAACCACCCAAACAATTAAAACAAGTAGTAACGTCCGGGGAGAACAGTAAGAGTGAAGAATGGGCAGAGAGCCCTATTATGCACTTACTACCATGCCCTGTTTTTTGAAATTGTTTATACTATTCGTGAATTATTTTCTTAATAAACAGAAAGGCAGATGGATAAAAGGAGATAGATGACCTATTTTATGTCAGAGCTAAGGGACACTTATGATGCCCAAGTGCTGGATATTTATATAACCCAGGGGATGGGGCCCTACCAATGAACAAAAACATGTATTAAGCAACCTTTGAGCCCTAGCAAACAGCTGGGGCTGTTTGAGATTTAATATCTCCCCCAGGCAGATTGCATTCTCTTGCAAAATGGAAACATGCTGAACACCTGCACATAAACAAGTGGGAGGAGTAACACAGTGGACTAGGCAAATTTGGGAGATGACTAACTTTGTTGGGAGAGTGTGACTTCCCCCAGCAGGCACCCCTCAGTCTCTTAACCAGCCCAAACCTATTCTCCTCTGCATAAGCTTTCAGAACATAAGCCCATTTCCCACCTCGGACATGAAAGCAGATGGTCATGTTGTCCTGTAGCTCTCAACAATGTTGACAGAAGTTTGGGATGACCAGTGGCTGCAGCAGATTAGAGGGTCTCTGATGACTCCTACACATAACATTATTCCAAGCGGGGTAATCAGGCTTGTCTGGAGTAATGACCACATCAAAACCCCTTGTGCTGGTTTGAACCGGTAGTGGACCCCAGGAAAGCCATGTCCTTTAATTCTCATTCAATATTAGTGGCTGGGAGCATTTTGATTGTTCCCATGGAGATGCAACTTTTGATCAGATAGCTTCCATGGAGTTGTGACTCCACCCATTAACCTTTAAAAGAGGAAGGATTTTGGAGAGAGTCCCTTGCTAGAGCCACGAGAAAGCCACAGCAGAGCTGAGCAGAGCCACGAGGCCGAGAGAACCACCGAGTTCACTAGCCATTGACCTTTGCAGATGAAGGAGAACGCCCCTGTGGGAGCTTCATGAAACAAGATGCCGGGAGAGAAAGCGAGCAGACTGTCACCATGTTCGCCATGTGCCTTCCCAGTTGAAAGAGAAACACTGAGCCCATCGGCCTTTCTTGAATGAAGGTAAACTCTTCTTGGTGCCTTAATTTGGACATTTTCATAGCCTTGCTTTAACTGGAACATTTTCTCAGCCCTAGAACTGTAAATTAGCAACTTATTAAAGTCCCCTTTTTAGAAGCCATTCTGTTTCTGGTATATTGCAATCTGGCAGCTAGCAAACTAGAACAGATTTTGGTACCAGAGGAGTGGGGTGCTGCTGCAGTATGCAAATACCAAACATGTTGGAACGGCTTTTTAAATGGATAAGGGCAAGATTCTGGAAGAGTTGTGAGAAGCTTGAAAGAGAGGTCTTTTTAGAATGCTTTGAAGAGACTGTTGGTAGAAATGTGGACTCTAATGACACCTCTGACCAGGCTTTAGACATTAGCCATTTAGAAATGAGGCATGTGTTATTGCATACTGGAAGGAAGGCGATCCTTGTCTTAAATTACAGAGAATCTGGCAAAATTGACAAGTGCCTTTGACTGGAAGGCAAATTTTAAAAGCCATGAACTTGGATATTTAACAGAAGAGATTTCCAAATTAAATGTGGAAAGTGCAGGCTGGTTTCTCCTTGCAGTTTATAGTAAAATGCAACAGGAAAGAGATAAGCTGAGTACTGAACTCTTGGGTGCAAAAAAAAAACAGAAATTAATGTTCTGGAAAATTCTGGGCTTCCAGGAGGGGAGACCCCAGAGAGTGGTGCCCCATGTGAGGATTTGGCCAAATGCAGAACCAGTCAGCCATTTCAGAGAAAGCCAGGATTGGACATGGAGTTATCCAGGAAGGATTATGTCTTGTCTGATGGGCATGATCTGAGGCTACTGCATAGAAAGCCAACAAGACTTCTGTGGGATCTGTATAAAGAGAACCACTGCCAGTTCAGACAGAGAAAGGACACACTGGAGGAGAAACTTCAGAGGCAAAGCCGTGGAGACTGGGGTCTGAAGTCAAGAAGCCTTGGGCCAGGAGAGCAGACCCACCCAAGCACGTGGAGAGGGTAACTTTGACCCCAAGGCAGAGGATGAGCCTTCGATCTCTTGTAGTGGAACAAGTTATGCTGCCTCAGGCCTTAGAGAGGATGAAGCATATTCCAAGGGGCTTGGGGAGAGCCTGGCTGCCACAACATGGTGGGGTTGAGTATGTGCCCCAGAGACGGCAGAGAACCCGGGTGCAGCCCCAATGCCTGAAGACAGTGGAGCCAAGAAAAAGGTGGTCTCCCCAGTGTCCCCCAAGATTGTATTTGGAGAAGGAGGCCACTGTGTAGGCCCTTGGAAAGAGTGAGACTGCTGCTTTCTAAAGCCCCAAAGATAAATGACTCTCAGGCTTTGAAATCTAATAGAGTTTGCCCTGCAGGTTTTAGAAACTGCTTGGTCCTGTGTCCCCTGTGTTGTTCCTTACAATTTCTCCTTATGGAAATGGGTATATGTATCCTATGACTGTTCCTCCTTTGTATGTTGGTAACAAACAACTTGTTCTGAGTTTTACAGGTTCAGAGGCAGAGGAAAAAATTTTGCCTTAGGACAGACCATGCCTGTAGCATGAGATTTTATACTGTTTTTGACTTTGTATTGTTACTGAAATTTTTAAGGCTTTCTGATATAGTTGTGGAATGAATGTATTTTGCATTTGGAAAGAACATGTCTTTTGGGGGTCCAAAGGGTGGAATATGCTGGTTTCAGTCTGTGGTGGACCCCAGAAAAGCCATGTCCTTTAATCCTCATTCAATATTGCTGGCTGGGAGCATTTTGATTGCTCCCATGGAGATGTGACCCACCCAATTGTGGGTGGTAACTTTTGATCAGATAGCTTCCATGGAGTTGTGACTCCACCCATTAATCCTTTAAAAGAGGAACGACTTTGGAGAAAGTCCCCTTTTTTGACCCACGAAAAAAGCCACAGCAGAATGTTACAGAACGACGAAGCAGAATGTCCTTCAGCCAGCGGCTTTTGGAGATGAAGAAGGAAAACGCCTGAAACAAGAGGCTTGGAGAGAAAGCCAGCAGATGCTGTCATGTTTGCCATGTGCCTTCCAGTTGAGAGAGAAACCCTGAATGTAATCAGCCTTTTTGAACCAAAGTATCTTTCCCTGGATGCCTTAGATCAGACATTTCTATAGATTTGTTTTAATTGGGACATTGTCTCGGCCTTAGAACTGTAAATTAGCAACTTACTAAATTCCCCTTTTTAAAAGCCATTCTGTTTCTGGTATATTGCATTCTGGCAGCTAGCAGACTAGAACACCCCTAAACTCCCCAGGATGCAGATGAAGAGGTCCCATAGAGAACAGAGGTATCTGACAACCTAAAGCAGGATGTACCCCAAACAGTGGAGGCTTTGTTTCTTCCACAAAGGAAGATAAACCTTGGAGGGGCCCAGGTCATCTCTGAAGAATTACTGTTTATCTAGGGGATGGAAGCAGAAAGATGACAGTCATCTAATTATATCCAGTGGGCTGGACTCATGGGTTAGGGGAAAAGGAGAGACAGGCTGGGTGGCCTTAGAGGGAAAAGGTAAGTTACAGTGAATGGGCTGAGAAAAGTGTCTCCCATGGGAGGCAGTTGCATGACCACCCTGTTGGGACTGGTTGCTGCTATCCCCTTCTGTTTCTTAAGATTTAGCCCAGGGACAACCTGGTAGGCAAACACCTTCACCCAGCTCACTTGGCCCATTGTGACGGCAGGGAACCTGACCAACTGCTGGGTCTGCTGTGTGACCCCTTGCTCCTTCTCCCTTCTATGCCAAGTCCAGATTGCTACTTAAGGAGCTGATTTTCCCTGCCTCATCTATGTACTAATATCAGGAAATCCTTCTTCTATACCTTGTGAGAAAGACAGCAGAACAGCTATTAGCTCTGTGCTCTTCTCCAACCTCTCTTTATATAATTACAACAAACTCCTTATATAATTAACTGCTGTCTCTCCTTTTCCTTGAGCTATTACTCAACTCTATCCTACAGATCTGAGTGCCTTACCCATATCTTCCAGCCCACAACTACCCTTTCTTGATAGATAGGAGTTTTAACAACTCCTCACAGGTATCCCAGGATTGTTCCCAAGAAGACTGGTGACCCAACCAGGGATAAGCACTGACCCCTAACCCATGAGTCCAGCCCAGTGGATTTTCACCCACTGTGTTAAGGACTTCTACACTTGTTTCCGTCATACCATACCTCCACCTGGCAGCTCTAACCTCCAGTCATCTTGGGAATTATGTGGAGGGTTTAAGAGAGTAAAAAATGAGATGATTCTGAGAGTGACTGAAAAGGAGAGCCCCAAGTGGTGTGTTCTTGTTCACCTTTTGAAGCCAATCCCCATCTTGACAGGTTTAAGGGCAGATGTGCAGCAAAGTCTGGGTTCCTCTCCCAATCTCATTCCTTCCCTCAACTAGGAAGCAGGGTAAGGAGGTGTTTCCACTCCAAGGAAATGCTAAATTCAGCTTCCAGAGTACCAGAGTAAGGAAGACAGTCTACCCATTAAGAGAGTTGTTGGGGCATAGAAGCCGAAGCGCCTTTTTTCGGCAGCCACTTAGTTCTCCACAATGCCAGCTACCTGTGGGTGGTGACAACATGGAAGGTTCATCTAATTATGTGAGTCTGGACCAGTCATTGAGTGGATTGTGCAGTAAAATGGGGGCACTTGATCAGAGATGTTATCTGGGTAACTGAAGGGGTACCAAAGCTGTTTTTCCAAGCTATCCCATACAGGTACCATGCCCGCATAACGAACTGGAACTGCAAGGCCATAGCCTGAATAGGTGTTCACCATTACCTTGGGATGGGTGGAGAGGACTGATGTAGTCTGCTTGTCATAACAATGTAGTTCACCCCTGTGGGAATATGCCCTAAATGCCCTTTTACAGGCTTTACATCTCTCACATTGGTAAATGGCAGATTGGGCCTTTATAATGAGCGAGGTATTGTGTTCCTTGGCCCATAATTTTATGGTGTCAGAATTTCCATGTTCAGTTCAGCACTGGATCTACACAGCAGCAGAAGCAGCCATAGGAAGTGCAGCTATTTCATGGATGTCATCAAGGGTAAGTTCATTGCCCTCATCTTCTGGACAGGGCTCATCTTCTGCCTCTGTCCCGGGAAGACGTCCAGCCTTGTTAGGGTCAAAAAAGAGATCAAGGCATCCTTTGTCAGCTAGGTCATTCCAGTGATATTCATCATGATATGGGCTCTTGCCATGTGCACCAACATGGGTAATATAGATAGTGCCTTTTCATGCCATCAGTTGTTTCCAGAGGTACCTTCCCCATACCTGAGAACCTTTAATTCTCCAATTGTATTCCCTCCATGATCCAGAGCAGACTGCTAAGCCACTATCAATGGCCCATGAGTCAATAAACAGGTATACAGGAGTGCTTGGGTCCAGATGTTCCAAGGTAAGAGATACTTTTGCAGGTCAGCCCATTGGGCACTTTTTCTGGTGCCAGAGAAACAGCAGATGCTGCCCAATGGCCATCGAATGGCTTCAGCTTGGCTGATCCATCATTGAACTAGCATTGAACATCTGGTGGGGCATCCCTGAGTCAGGGACCCCAAGATGGCAATCCAAGGAGGGAAGGACCTCCATCTGGTATGGCAACAGGATCATAGATGAGTTAGTTTTATCTAACTGCTCATAAAAGCATGTCACTTCCTAGGAGCCCAGGCAAATGTGATCCGGTGGGGATGGGGAGGAGAGTAGGGCCCCTGACCCCACCCTTAGACCATTTTCAATTTAATCAAGTCTGGGTAAAGATGTCCTTCCTTCCTAGGGGGCAGGTTCCTCAGTAGGGACCAAAAGAAAAGGCAAGAGATCTTCAAGCTTCTTCTCCTCTTCTACCACCCAGATCTGGGAATTGTAGACTGTTCCTGTCAAGCCCATGGCCCTCTTTATATTCTACTTTATACTTTTTCCAAATTAACCTTGGAGATCCTATCTATGGCATCCTTCAGGACCCCTTGCTCTAGAAACCACAAAAACATAGAGTGGCAAGCAGAGATCCCAAGAAAAAGGGATGGCTGCTGACCCATACTGCATGTCTCAGGATGCGCTAGCTTAACAGGCAGGCACCCACCACCCTTTAATTTGACTCCTTGGTCAATTACCATGGCAGCCATCCTCCTAACAGGGGAGCCCTTGCCCCAAGCAGGAGGGTACAATAAACCCACTCAATTACATCTCCCAAAGAAATCTCAGGGGTGAGGAGGAGAACTAGCCTGTTGCCCCATTCAGGGAGTTTCTTTCTAATTATCACATTAACCTGTGTAGATGACAGACTGTGGATAAGCCTGGTTCCAGAATGAGAACAAGTATAAGAAACCATGATCCAAGGGAGGGTATGGCAGGCAACAGAAGTATACACCAACTCCCTTGCAATCATGAGGGGATTCACAAAATTCCATTTATCACTGTTCTTCCCCCAAAGGACAGAGACAACACACTTTAGGTCCCCCAGCCATGTGTAGGTACCTCTCCCAGGCTAGGAGGGTGTGGACAACCCTTCAGTTTATCCCAAGGAGCCATGAATCCTGTTTTGCCCAAGATGCTTCCATACAAAAGGAACATCATCAAGAATGATGAAAAGAACCACCAAAAAATTCATACTTCTCCATACATCCTGCTTGCTGTGCCAGTGCTAACCCAGGAAACTGCACCTTAGATTATGCAATGAGTTAAAGTACAGGGAAAAAAAATAATAAACAAGGCAAAATCAACCATTTCTCTCCTTAAAATAGCTAGCATTTCCTCAGATGCAAACCACTTAAACAAGACCTCAGAGTCCTCCCCTTGGGAAAATTATTTGTATAAGGTATAAATAAGTCCAGAATATAAGAATATTTTTTAAAAGATAATTTACTTAACATATTCCAAAACCTTTTTCACAATCAGAATCTCTTGTGACTCATTTTTTGACTCAGAGTCATTGATGTTTGTATTTATTCACAAAACGTTGTTCTTATGTGCTATCAAGAGCTTTGGTGATGAGCATTTCATTAAAGAATACTTGACGACTGTCTCTGGAATTTTCTTTTGATACCTGTGCTGGTTGGTTTGAAAGGATGGATGTACCCTAGAAAAGCCATGTTTTAATCCTAATCCCATTCTGTAAAGGCAGCCATTTCTTCTACTCCCTATTCAGTACTCTACGTTTGAATCCGTAATTAGATCATCTCCCTGGAAATGTGACTCAATCAAGAGCAGTTGTTAAACTGGATTAGATGGAGAGATGTCTCCACCCATTTGGGTAGGTCTTGATTAGTTTACTGCAATCCTATAAAAGAAAACATTTTGGAGAAGAGAGAGATTCAGAGAGAGCTGCAGTACCACAAAGCAAAGAATCCACCAGCCAGCAATCTTTGGAGATGAAGAAGGGAAATGCCTCCCAGGGAGCTTCATGAAACGGGAAGCCAGGAGAGGAAGCTAGCAGATGATGCTGTGTTCACCATGTGCCTTTCCAGATGAGAGAGAAACCCTGACTGTGTTCACCATGTGCCTTCTCACTTGAGAAAGAAACCCTGAACTTCATTGGCCTTCTTGAACCAAGGTATCTTTCCCTGGATGCCTTAGATTGGACATTTCTCTAGACTTGTTTTAATTGGGACAATTCCCTGGCCTAAAAACTGTTAACTTGCAACTTATCAAACTCCCCTTTTTAAAAGCTGTTCTGTTTCTGGTATACTGCATTCTGGCAGCTAGCAAACTAGAAAAATACCCATTAAGCGAATTTGATGCTGATGCTTTTGTGGTATCAGCAGAAGATTTTCAGCTCTCAACCAGGATATATTTCTTCCTCAAATAGTATTTATATAGCTTTTGGACTAAAACATTGAGGCATAGCCATTCTGCAGTCTTGAAACCAGGAATATAACCAAAATTTGCATATACATAGAATATGACAATTGCTGCATAACAGGTTGAATACTTGAAGGGAAATATGGATATCATGTACACTTGCAATAGATCACATAATTCCTTCAAAATATTCATTATCCCTCCCTATGAGAGGGTAATTCATTCACCTCATGCTTGTCATTATGATGTGTTTTGGCCAATGGAATACAGTGAAAAGAAAGGGTGCCCCTTCCTAGCAAAAGCTTTGAGAATCAGCAGTCCCCCACCTTTCTTTTCTCTCTGCCAGAAGACCAACATCTTCACAAAATGGCTGCTTCCTTAGCGTTGGTTCTGTAAAGGAAGATAATGTGGGGCACAGTCAAACTAACCCTCAATAAACCTGTAATGTGAAAGAAAAGTGAACTTTGCTTATAAGCCACCAAGATTTTTGGGTTGTTTGTTACTGCAGCATAACTTAGCTAAAGCTGACTGATGGAACTCTGTAAGCTCAAGGGATATAAAACATGACTTGAGTATGGCCTAAGCGCTCTACTAAAGGATTCCTGATTTCTGCACGATTTCCTGAAGGCAGACTATGAATAGATGACTGATGACTGGTTTTCCTCCATGTGAAATTAAAGTTCAGCCTCCTTCAGGTCAGCTAAAGTGAATGCAGAAAAAGCTCATCTAGATGTCTTTAAAACGGGTCTCTCTGGACTACAAAGATAGAGACTCATTCAGCACACTAAGTAAGTGTGGTGGAGTCATAGCAAAGTTACTGGGAGACATCATTTATATCTGTATTTTTTCTGGTAAAATGCCCTGAAATTCCAAAGCTGGAAAAACACTACTGGGACTAGAGAGGAGATCTCAGTTTGGGACATCAGAGTAGTTCCCAGTGGGGAAAGAATGGAAAGGAAGAGGTGAAGATCATCTTCTTATTCAAGATGATTCTATGATGGAGTTATCAATTCATGCAGAGAAAGCGTTTCTTTTCCCCAAAGCAAGAAAATACTGCAACTATACTCAGAGTTTCACTGGAGAAGAGCCTGAACTCAAAATCTACCAACTGCAAGTTAACTGCAAGTTAAATGTTGATGGATTCATAGAGTAGCTCGAAATTAGCCCTGCTCCATGGAAAAGTTAGAGAAGAGATAGGAGGGCAACTGAGACAGTGATTCAGGAGTGCGGCTAACCTAGGTAAGCGTTCTGCACCACATGGGGCAGCCCTGGTTGCAAAGGCCTAGGAATGGAGAAGAAGCAAGTGTGAACCTGGCGCAAAGGTATGGAGCCTGCAGGAGTGCAGGGATGGGAGACAGTGACTCGGAAGAAAGCCAGGTCGCGTTCCTTGGGTGCGGCTACCCTTGCCCAGTGACCAGCAACTCGTCCCACACACTATGCATCCAAACCCCGTCTTCTGCTCCCATTTCCCGCAGTCCAGGCGCCCCCACCCCACCAGCCCCCAGTACATGTACCTGCCCCCACCCCCACCCCAAGTGCAGCCCAACCCACCCCAAGTGCAGCCCAACCCACCTCTCTTGCACCCGTCCCGAGCACTAGCTCCCCCTCCATGTTTCCTGGTTGTCAACACAAAAAAGGCTGCAGGCACTAACCCCCATTACATGCTACCCCTGCCCCCCTGTCCATAGTGTTGCACAGCCTCACCCTGGCCCCCTGAGCTCTGTGTATCAGTTTATAGCACTCCCAAGCCCACACATGCGTGCGAGCCCCCAATCACATCATTCAGCCCTGGGAACTACACTTTACAGCAGTTGTAGAACACGCATGTGCTTGGCCCTCAGCCACACTTTCCAGCTCTGAGAAAGTGCTAACCTGCGCAGCCAGGTCACAAGTGCCCCCAATCCATGAAGACATAATACCAACCTGCTGCCACAGCTCTACGCATGCGCCCAATGGGCCCCGTGTCTTAGACCAGCGCACACCAGGGTTACGTCTCCCAGAACAGTGCACCCGCACAGCTACATCCTCCCTGGCACTGGGCGCTCATGTTCAAAAACATCAGCATAACATCCCCAGCCTGCACCTATACCTGCCCTGAAACAAATCACCACACTGAGTGCCCCACCCTGTATACTGCTCCCTGCTGCACAACCACCCCGCAAACACAAGGCCTTAGACTACTAAAAGAAATCAACTCCCAAAGTAAATCAATTAAGATATTTACATGCCACGAAGATAGCAGAAGATCACTAGGCATATCACAATGCAGACAGAGAGAGCCCTACCTAATGACCAAATTAAAACACCAGAGGAGACTTAGACATTGGAACAACTAATCTAAGATGTTCACACAACTCTACTTAATAAAGTAAGTGGAGAGCAAATGACATAAAGGAGATTAAGAAGACAGTAGAAGAGCATAAAGAGGAATTTGAAAGAATAAGTAGAAAAATAGCGGATATCACAGAGATTAAAGACTCTGTGACCCAATAAAAAAACATACTAGAGGCACACAACACCAGATTTGAAGAGAAAGAAGAAAGAATAAGTGATATAGAGGACAAGATAACTGACTTAAACAGGATAAGAAGACTAAAACAGCAAATGGCAAAAAATGAAAAAAGTTGAATTGGATCTCAGGGAAATGACAGGCAAAACAAAGCATGCAAATATAAGAATCACTGGTGTCCAGAAGGAGAAGAGAGGAGTAAAGGACTAGGAAGCATAGTTGAGGATTTCATGGGGGAAAACTTCCCAACCTTCATAAAGGACATAAATATACAAGTCAAAGAAGCCCAACAAACTCCAAACAGAATAAATTCAAATAGACCTTTTCCAAGGCACATACTAATCAGTCTGCTGAATGTTGAGGAGAAGTAGAAAATCCTGAAAGCAGCAAGAGAAAAACATTCTACTACATACAAGGGAAACCAATAAGACTGAGTTCAGACTAATCAATTAGCACCCTGAAGGTGAGAAGGCAGTGGTATAGATATATTCAAGATCCTGAAAGAGAAAGACTTCCTGGAAAGAATTCTGTACCCAGCCAAACTGTCCTTCAAAATTGATGGAGAGATTAAAGTTTTCAAAGACAAAGAAGCCCTGAAAGAATTTGTCAACAAGAGACCAGTCCTACAAGAAATACTAACAGGAGTTCTGCCAGCTGAAAAAAAAAACAAAACAGGAGAGGTAGGTCTGGAGGAGGGCACAGAATTGAAGAGTACCACTAAGGGTAATTTAAAGAATACAAAGAGAAAGAGGGAAAAGAATATATAGATTTAACAAATAAAATAAAAAAGATAAGATGGGTAGAATCAAGAAATTAAAAGATACAGATTGGAAAAATGGATTAAGAAACATAATCCAGCTATATACTGCTTACAAGAGACTCATCTTAACACAAGGATACAAAAAGATTGAAAGTGAGAGGATGGAAAAAGATTTTCCACACAAGTTGTAACTAAAAGAAAGCAGGAGCAGCTATACTAATATTGGACAAAATAGACTTTAAATGTGAAGACATTACAAGAGACAAAAAAAAGGACTCTATATACTAATTAAAGGGTCAATTCACCAAGAAGATATAACAATCAAATGTTTATGCTCCCAATCAGGGAGCTCCAAAGTACATAAGATAGACACTGGCAAAACTGAAGGGAGCAATAGATGTTTCAACAACAACAGTAGGAGACTTCAATACATCACTCTCTTCTATAGATAGAACAACCAGACAGAAGATCAACAAGGAAACAGAGAAGTTAAATAACTTGATAAATGAATTAGACCTAACAGAAATATACAGGTCATTGCACCCTAAAGCATAAGGCTATATATTCTTTTCTAGTGCTCATGGAACAGTCTCCAGGATAGATCATGTGCTGAGGCACAAAACAGTTCTTTATAAATTTAAAAACACTGAAATTATTCAAAGCACTTTTGCTGATCACAATGGGATGAAGCTGGATCTCAATAACCACCAAAGAAAAAGAACACCTGCAAATATATGGAGATTAAATGACACAATCTTAAATAACCAGTGGGTCAAAGAAGAAATTGCTAGAGAAACCAGTAGCTATCTGGAGATGAATGAAAATGAGAATACAACTGATGAGAACTTATGGGATGGGGAAAAGGCTGTGTTGAGAGGGAAATTTATTGCCCCAATTGCCTATATTAAAAAACAAGAAAGAGCAAAAATCAAGGATTTAACAGCACACCTGGAGGAATTTGAGAAAGAACAGCAAACTAACCCTAAAGCAAATAGAATAAGAGAAATTACAAAGATTAAGGCAGAGATAAATGAATGGTAGAACAAAAGAACAATAGAAAGAATCAATAAAACCAAAAATTGGTTCTCTGAGAAAATCAATAAAATTGATAGGCCACTAGCAAGACTGACAAAGAAAAAAAGAGAGATGATACAAATAAACAAAATCAGAAATGAGAAGGGGTGTATTGCCACAGACCCTGAAGAAATAAAAGAAATCACAAGAGGATACTATGAACAACTAAACGCCAACAAACTAGACAATGAAGATGAAATGGGCAAATTCCTGGAGACACCCAAATAAACCACACTGGCTCAGGAAGAAATAGAAGCTCTCAACAAACCATCACAAGTAAAGAGATTCAATCAGTCATCAAAAATCTTCCTATGAAGAAAAGCCCAGCACCAGATGGCTTCACAGGGGAATTTTATCAAACATTCCAAAAAAGAACTAACACCAATCCTACTCAAACTTTTCCAAAAAATTGAGGAAAAAGGAACTCGACTTAACTCATTTTATGAAACTAATATCATTTTAATACCAAAACTGGGTAAAAATGTTATAAGAACAGAAAATGACAGGCCAATCTCCCTAATGAACATAGATGTAAAAATTTTCAATAAAATATTAGCAAACAGAATCTAAGAACACAATAAAAGAATTATACACTATGACCAAGTGGGTTTTATACCAGGAATGCAAGGATGGTTCAATGCAAGAAAATCAATTAATGTAGTACAGCACCATTAACAAAACAAAAGGGAAAAATTACATGATCATCTGGAATGATGCTGAAAAAAGCATTTGACGAAATTCAGTATCCTTTTCTGATAAAAACTTTCCAAAAGATAGGAATCAAAGGTAACTACCTCAATATAAGAAAGGGAATATATGAAAAACCAACACCTAGCATCATCCTCAATGGAGAGTACCTCAGCAACAGCTGAGGTAAATAATGTGGGGAGGGACAAGAGCTAAGAGGTTTAGATTTTCTATTTGTCGATGGTGTATTTATTGGTTTTCTTTCTCTTGGGAACAATAAAATTACCTAAAATTGAGAATGTTGATGGGCTGTGGACTTTGGGCCCTCTACATGATGCCTGATGAATGCAGGTGGCTGAAGGATGCACTGAGAAGTAGACTGGCAAACAATGGTATGAACCATTGTATGAACAAAGGTTGTGCTGCTACCAAAAAAAAAACAAAACAAAGTTGTGAGGCATGCAACAATGTGAATGAACATGTGGGACATTTGGTGAGACAAAATAAGCCAGAAACAAAAGAACAAGAATGGTATAGTCACCTTAGAAAATGCTTATAAGAAAACAGGGGCCTAGATTGTAAGCATTTAGAGCAGACACATTAAGTCCAGAGTGGTGATTATTATTTCTGGATTTTGAGTGGCTGTTATATATATATAACCTGATATTTAGAGATAAGGATGAAGGTGAACAGGTTAGGGCCAAAGAAATTCAGAACATGGGGGTAAGGAAGATAGTGTCCATGTTTTTGAACCACACATACACTTTGAAACCAATGGAATAAAGTTTTATTTGGTCTGGAACTAAAATTTTCTGTAGCCCATAATCTAATTCAATCTATCTGTATAGCTCATTTGAACAAGTGAAACACAGAAAGCACAGATTAAGAAAGAGGTGCTTTAATCCTGTATGGATTATTGTAATGCCTGAATACATTTAGAGGATATTATGCAGATAATCAAAAAGTATTGGCAAAGTCCCCTGAGGGATGGGAGAAAGAATATGGAACTATGAGACCTTACCATCAGGATTACCTTACCCTGATACTGTGTCAAACTTTAGAGACACCCAAATTAATAGGCCATGCCCTTGATCATGAGGCTTACTGTTTGAAGCTTATGTAGGTAAGCGGAGAAGCTTAGATTACCTATAGGCATGCCTAAGAGTTACTTCTGGAGAACCTCTTTTGTTGCTCAGATGTGACCTCAGTCTCTCTAAGCTGAACTCTGCAAGTGAAATCATTACCCTCTCCGCTCCATGGGACATGACATCCTGGGGTGAAAGTCTTGCTGGTGACATGGGAGAGGACTAACAGGGATGGATTCGGACCTGGCACCATAGGATCAACAATTCCATCCTGACCGAAAGGGGGAAAAGAAGTGTAATTAATAAAGTATCAGTGGCAGAGAGAGTTCAAAGAGAATCAAGAGGTCACTCTGGAGGATGCTCTTACGCAAGCTTCAGTTAGACCTTGCTACCTATCATCCTATCATAACCTGCCAACCCCCAACCAGAAGCATTCCAGCCAATTCTAAAGAACACCTAGTACAATATATAAGATTCCACAAAGGTTCTATGCACTAGAGTAACTTTCCAGAAACCTACAACCTCAGATGGTTCCCTGGCCCAGATAAGTCCTGAAACCTAGCCCAGCCTCTCCAGAACATCAGATAGTTCCATCTCCCTACCCCATATGTGCTGGTTTGAAATGATGTATGTGCCCTAGAAAAGCCATATTTTAACCCTAATCCCATTTTGTAAAGGCAGCCGTTTCTTCTAATCCCTATTCAGCACTGAATGTTTGAAACTGTAATTAGATCATCTCCCTGGAGATATGATTTAATCAAGAGTGGTTGGAGGCATGTCTCCACCCATTTGGGTGGGTCTTGAGTGGTTTACTGGAGTTCTATAAAAGAGGAAACATTTTTGGAGAATGAGAGATTCAGAGAGAGCAGAGAATGCTGTAGCACCATGAAGCAGAGTCCATCAGCTAGTGCTTTGGAGATGAAGAAGGAAGATGCATCCTGGGGAGCTTCATGAAACAGGAAGCCAGGAGAGAAACCTAGCAGATGACGCCATGTTCGCCATATGCCCTTCCAGATGAGAGGGGTACCTGACTGTGTTCACCATGTGCCCTTCCACTTGAGAAAGAAACCCCGAACTTTATTGGCCTTCTTGAACCAAGGTATTTTTCCCTGGTTGCCTTAGATTAGACATTTCTAT